>NC_142803.1:8229966-8529966 GCF_049724085.1 Artemia sp. Qi Xiang Cuo
TAAATTTCAAAATTGAGCTAACTTTTTCTCTTCTTTAAAAAATTTAGAAGAGAACTTGAACATTTTGCACTTCTTCGAAAAAACTCAGAATTGAAGTGTAGCTCCTTATCGTCAAGGCGAATATTCAAGATCAAAGTATAACTTTTTTTATCGTCTACGAAAAATTTGGAACAGAACTTGAAGTTTTCTTCACTTCTTTGAGAAAATATATATAATTAAAGCTGAACTTTTTCTCTTCTTGGAGGAAAAATTCAGAATCGATGTATCTAGGGTAAAATTTAGAACAGAACTTTATATTTTTTCATCTCTTTGAGAAAAATCGGAAGTGAAATTATAAAAATTAATAATTTTAGTGAAACTTTTTATTTTCATGGAAGTATACACAATCATAGTATAGCTTTTCCTATCTTCCATGGAAAAATTTAGAACGGAAGTTAAAATTTTTATGTCATTTGAGAAATTAAGAACTGAAGTGGAACCTTTTTATTTCTCGAAAAAAAATTGATCTTTAAGTTCTTTGGTAATTCAGAATTGAGCTAACTTTTCACAATCAATGCATAACTTTTTCTATCTTCTCTGAAAAATCTGGAACAGTACTTTAATTTTTTCATATCTTTGAGAAAAATCAGAACTGAAGCTGAACCTTTTTATATTCTTTGGAAAAAAATAGAATTGATCTGTAACTAATTTCTTTTTCAAGGAGAAAGTTTAGAGAGAACTTGAACTTTCCCCCACTTCGTTGAGAAAATTTAGAATTAAAGTGGAAATTTTTATCTTCATGGAAAATATTCACAACTATGTTATAACTTTTTCTATCTTCTATGGAAAAACTTAGAATATAACTTTAATTTTGTATGTCTTTGGGGAATTAAGAACTGCAGTGGACCCTTGCTTGATGTTGTGGTGTGCAAAAAGTTGTGAAGTAAAGCTGTGAGTGAAAAGTATGAGTACTTCAACTTGTAAAATTGGTTTAGACGGGATATTAAGAAAGAACTTGTTCTGAAATAATGTAGTAAAGCCTTTTGAAAACTATTGCTTGGTGTTAGGGTATGCAAAAAGCCGTAAGGTAAAGTTGTGGGTGAAAAGAATGAGTACTTAAACTTGTAAAATAGGTTTAGGAGGGAAATTAAGAAAAGAACCTGTTCTGAAGAGATATAATAAAGCCTTTGAAAAGTATTGCTTGGTATTGTTGGGGTATTATTTTGAAAAGTATTGTTGGGGTATATAAAAGTCGTAAAGTAAAGTTGTGGGTGAAAAGAATGAGCATTTCAAATTGTAAAATGGGTTTACGAGGTATATTAAGAAAAGAAATTGTTCTGAAAAATACAATAAAGCCTTTTGAAAGTATTGCTTGGTGTTGGGGTATTCAGAAAGCTATAATGTAAAGTTGTAGTTAAAAGGATGAGTGCTTCAAGTTGCAAAATTGGTTTAGGAGTAAAATTAAGAAAAGAACTTGTTCTGAAAAATGTAATATAGCCTTTGAAAAGTATTCCTTCGTGTTGGGGTATGCAAAAAACAATAAAGTAAAGTTGTGGGTGAAAAGGGTGAGTACTTCAACTTGTAAAATTGGTTTAAAAGGGACACAAGAAAAGAACTTGTTCTAAAAAAATATAATAAAGCCTATTGAAAAGGATTGCTTGGTGTTGGGTATTCATAAAGCCATAAAGTAAAGTTTTGTGAAAAGGATGAGTACTTCAAGCTGTAAAATTGGTTTATGAGGGATATTACGTACAGATCTGAAAAGAAATAATAAAGCCTTTTGAAAAGTATTGCTTGGTGTTGGGATATTCAAAAAGCCATAAAGAAAAGTTGTGTGTGAAAAGGATGAGTACTTCAAGTTGTAAAATTGGTCTAGGAGGGACATTACGTAAAGAACCTGTTCTGAAAAGATATAATAAACCCTTTTGAAAGTATTGCTTGGTGCTGGGGTATTCAAAAAGCTGTAAAGTAAAGTTGTAGGTGAAAAGGATGAGGACTTCAAATTGCAAAATTGGTTTAGGAGGTTCCTTACGTAAAGAACTTGTTCTGAAAAGATATAATAAAGCCTTTTGAACGTATTGATTGGTACTGGGGTATGCAAAAAGCTGTAAAGTAAAGTTGTGGGTGAAAAGGATGAGTGCATCAAGTTGTAAAATTGGTTTAGGAGGGACATTACGTAAAGAACTTGTTCTGAAAAATATAAAAAAGTTTTTGAAAAGTATTGCTTGGTGTTGGGGTGTTCAAAAAGCCATAAAGTAAAGTTATGGGTGAAAAGGGTGAGTACTTCAACTTTTAAAATTGGTTTAGGAGGGATATTAAGAAAGGAACTTGTTCTGAAAAGATATAATAAAGCCTTTAGAAAAGTATTGCTTGGTGTTGGGGTATTCAAAAAGCCATAAAGTAAAGTTGTGAGTGAAAAGGATGATTACTTAGAGTTGTAAAATTGGGTTAGTTCAAAAAGCCGTAAAGTAAAGTTGTGGGTGAAAAGGATGAGTACTTCAAGTTGTAAAATAGGTTTAGGAGGGACATTACGTAAAGAACTTGGTCTGAAAAGATATAATAAAGCCTTTTGAAAAGTATTGCTTGGTGTTGGGGTGTTCAAAAAGCTGTAAAGTAAAGCTGTGGGTGAAAATGATGAGTACTTCAAGTTGTAAAATTGGTTTAGGATGGACATTAAGAAAAGACCTTGTTCTGAAAGAATATAATAATGCCTTTTGAAAAGTATTGCTTGGTGTTGGGGTGTTCAAAAAGCTGTAAAGTAAAGTTGTGGGTGAAAAGGGTGAGTACTTCAGCTTGTAAAATTGGTTTTGGAGGGACATTAAGAAAGGAACTTGTTCTGAAATGATATAATAAAGCCTTTTGAAAAGTATTGCATGGTGTTGGGGTATTCAAAAAGCCATAAAGTAAAGTTGTGGGTGAAAAGGATGAGTACTTCAAGTTGTAAAATTGGTTTAGGAGGAACATTACGTACATTGCTTGGAGGTACATTGCTTGGTGTTGGGGTGTTCAAAAAGCTGTAAAGTAAAGCTGTGGGTGAAAATGATGAGTACTTCAAGTTGTAAAACTGGTTTAGGATGGACATTAAGAAAAGAACTTGTTCTGAAATAATATAATAATGCCTTTTGAAAAGTATTGCTTGGTGTTCGGGTGTTCAAAAAGCTGTAAAGTAAAGTTTTGGGTGAAAAGGATGAGTACTCCCACTTGTAAAATAGATTTAGGAGGAATATTAAGAAAAGAACTTGTTCTGAAAAGATATAATAAAGCCTTTTGAAAAGTATTGCTTGGTTTTGAATGTATTCAAAAAGTCATAAAGTAAATTTGTGGGTGAAAAGGATGAGTACTTCAAGTTGTAAAATCGGTTTAGGATGTACATTGCGTAAAGAACATGTTCTGAAAAGATATAAAAAAGCCTTTTGAAAAGTATGGCTTGGTGTTGGAGTATGCAAAAAGCTGTAAAGTAAAGTTGTAAGTGAAAAGGATGAGTAGGAGAGACCAGCTCACCTTCACCACGGTCCAGGTTCGTCATTTCAAAATTACTCGAACACATAGCTTTCAAAACCCGGGAAACTTTGCCAATGGAAGAGCCATCTACGAGCGATACTTTATTAGTGCAGAGAATTTGCCTTCAGGTGTAAGTAAATTGGTTTAATAATTGGTATATCTTTTTCCTGCAGAATGCTATATTTTATGTCTTAGAAAAAAAGCTATTCAAGAGCTATTTGAAAAGATTTGGTAATTGTCTGTTACCTAATATATCTCTCAGTTTATGCTGCCACTCTCCTCAAAAGCATTTGGCGCCATCTATCAAGAATTACAGATTAGATCAAAACTTCATGTAGATGACCCTTTGCCCACGTTCGCCACAAATTTCCTGCTCAGGTTCGCCAGCCTAGGGTATGGCGAACCATGGCTGGCGAACCTGGGCTGGTGAGCTTTCATTTTGTTTTCATAGTAGTATTTTGTTATGTGTTGTTGTATTATTCTGTATTTTACTAGTTCTGTAATTTTCAGAAATATTGTGTATTTTACTTGTAATATTCTGTATTTTACTAGCCCATCTAAATGAAGATTTGTTACTGGCAATAATAATACGATAAAAACAATTGGATCGAGTCTATTTGCATTCCCAGAAGGTGAGACATTGATTCGAAATTTAAGAGTTTGTTATGTTGATGTAACATTCGACGAAGAATATTGAGACGAAACGTATTACCTTGAGGTTACTACGTAAAAAAGACCTCTTGAAATTTTATTTGATCGTTTAAGTTCAGAACACATCATATTTCTGTTAAAAACAAACTGGGCAATCCAACTAACATATTCTAAAAGTTTGAAGTAGTCAATGTTGTTTCATTGCCAAAATAAGTAGGTTATACATCATGACAAAAGACAAGGTTGAAAACATTGAATAATTTAAGACTGGATATGCAGGCTAAACTTCTTCTGCACTAATCTTTAATGTTACATCAAGCGTATTGGTGCACTATTCTGTATTTTATTAACAGTATATTTTCTTTCGTTTTCAGACATGATGCAAACGCCAAAGCCTGCTACAGAAAGGAAAAAAGGTACGACTGAACCAGAACTGCTTCGTGAAGCTGTGCTAGAAGTCATTGAGAAGCAAGTTCCAAAGGCAACAGCCTCAAGAAAATACCAGATTCCTCGTGGAACCTTACAAGATTATGTGAAAAGAATCAGCAAGAACGGCCTGGAGGTTAGAAGTTTGCCTCTCTCTTTTTTTCACCACGATACGCCACTCGTAGAATTTTTACCGACGAACAAGAACGGGCTCTTGTCAAATACCTGCAAATAATATGCCATATGCATTATGGACTATCACCACTCGAGCTACGTCAACTTTGCTACAAATACGCCACGTCGAAGCAGCTTAAAATTCCAGATTCATGGATTTGTGGCGAGAAAAATCAAGCTGCGGGAGAGGATTGGTATCGGGGGTTTATGCAGCGACACCCCGAGCTTACAATCTGACAGGCAGAAGCTACCAGACTGGAAAGGGCTACTGCCTTCAACCGCTTTACAGCTCAGTAGTTCTTTAACAATCTTCGGACTCTATACGATCGTCACTGCTTTAGCCCAGAAAATATTTGGAACGTCGATGAGACAGAATTATCGACTGTTCACAAGCCAGGCACTGTCATTGCTGAAAAGGGCCAAAGGCAAGTCGGAAAGGTAACGTCTGGCGAAAGAGGGCAGAATATCACGCTTTGTATCTGTGTTAGCGCTATTGGAAATACAGTTCCTCCAATGATGATTTTTCCCAGAAAAACGTGCCCTGATATCCTACTAAAGGGAGCTCCACTAGGGACCATTAGGTTCGGAAATGAAAAAGCTTCTGGATGGATGACGACCAAGCTCTTTGTCATTTGGCTGAACCACTTTATTAGTCAAGTAAAACCAACAAAATCAAAACCAGTTCTTCTTATTTTGGACAATCATATTACCAGATATTCTTGCGATCTGCTTGAGCTGGCTAAGGAGAACGGTGTTAATCTTTTAACCATGCCCCCACATACGACTCATAAACTGCAGCCTCTTAATCGCTCCGTTATGTTTCCGATTAAGGCATACTACAATCGAGAAGCCGCAGCTTTTATGAGCAGAAACAAATGCAAAACTATAGCCATTGCTAATGTTGCAGAAATTCTTGGCTCATCTTACTTCAAGGCTGTTACTCAAGAAAGCATAATCAGCTGGTTCCACTGCACAGGAATTCATCCATTCAACCCAGAAATTTTTCAAGACCACGAATACCTAAGTTCATCCGTTTCCGATAGACCAGAAGTACCACCACTGGCCCCTTTCAGCTCAGAAGGTAACTCTGCACGATATTCAGAAGCACCATGTGCAAGTGAACCACCCCTGAGAAACTCATGTCCAGAACAGCTGCCTGCTACAATATCTGTTAACAATAGCTATTCAGAAATTATAGATCTTTTCCCATTGCCGAAAGGATCCCCAGGAAGCAGAAAACAAGAACTGCAAATAGAAAGAAAACAGAAATCCTAACAGATACTCCAGTAAAGGAAAGAATTTAGCAAGAGGTGGAAAAGAAAAATAAGAAACAAAAAGTGCTAGAAATGAAGAAACTAAGCAAAACAGTTGCGAAGCAATATAAATTTCCAGAAAGAAAGCTGTTTCGCGAAACAGTTGAGCATAAAAGCAGCTTTGAAGATTTTGTAGTTGATTCTGATTGTTGGAGCGACGAGAGTCTGAATGTTGGTGATGTCGAGGCTGACACTGAAATATCTGGAGAGATTATAGTCGGTGATTTAATTCTCACTGGAATCGATGGGAAAAGAAGCGGGAAAACATACTATGTTGCGTCAGTGCTAGAAATCAATGGTGATGATCTTGATGTTAAATTTCTCAAAAAGGTTGAACCAAACAAGTTTGTTTATACAGATGAACAGGCTTTTGTAGAGAGACAATCAGTGGAAATTAAACTTGATCAACCCGTCTCATGCGGAGGGAATAAAAGGCAATCAGAAAAGCTGACATTTGGTGTCGATCTTTCCGCATACAAAATAAAATGATCAGACAAATATGATACGAGTGACCTGTATTAAATTTTCTTATACCAATAGCTGATGAGTATTAAACATATTCTTAAATGAGAATGGCTCTTCTGATCCTTTTAAAAGTTGTTTTCAATGCTTGGCGAACCAGAACTGGGGGATGGCGAAGCTGTACCGGGGTCGTACAGGTTCGCCATATCTGATCAAGGTCATTGTTCTTTGAATTATGGCTATAACTGATAGGCTAAAAAAAAATCAAAATTTTGCTTGATGTCCTGAATGTGTAGGTACATTTTGGTGGGAAAAAGTTTACTGTAGGTTGACAAGCATAGTAGAAAAAAATTATTTTCTAAAAAAGTGCTGAACGTGGGCGGGTCTCCCCTATTTCAAGTTGTAAAATAAGTTAGGATGGACATTACGTAGAGAACTTGTTCTGAAAAAATATAATAAAACCTTTTGAAAGTATTGCTGGGTGTTGGGGTGTTAAAAAAGCTTTAAAGTAAAGTTGTGTGTGTGCAAAGGATGAGTACTTCAAGTTGTAAAATTGGTTTAGGAGGGATATTAAGAAAAGAACTTGTTCTGAAAAATGTAAAAAAGCCTTTGAAAAGTAGCCTATTCCATGGTGTTGGGGTGTGCAAAAAGCTTTAAAGTAAAGTTCCGGGTGAAAAGGATGAGTATTTCAACTTGTAAAATTGGTTTAGGAGGGATATTAAGAAAAGAACTTGTTCTGAAAAATATAATAAAGCCTTTTGAAAAGTCTTGCTTGGTGTTGGGGTATTCAAAAAGCAATAAAGTAAAGTTTTGAGTGAAAAAGATGAGTACTTCAAGTTGTAAAATTGGTTTAGGAGGGACATTACGTAAAGAACTTGTTCTGAAAAGATATAAAAAAAGCCTTTGCAAAGTATTGCTTGGTGTTGGGGTGTTCAAAAAGCCATAAAGTAAAGTTGTGGGTGAAAAGGATGAGTACTTGAAGTTGTAAATTAGGTTTAGGAGGGGCATTAAGAAATTAACTTGCTCTAAAAAAATATAAAAAAGTGTTTTGAAAAGTATTGCTTGGTGTTGGGGTATGCAAAAAGCTGTAAAGTAAAGTTGTGAGTGAAAAGGATGAGTATTTCAAGTTGTAAAATAGGTTTAGGAGGGACATTACGTAAAGAACATGTTCTGCAAAGATATAATAAAGCCTTTTGAAAAATATTTCTTGGTCTTGGGGTGTTCAAAAAGCAATAAAGTAAAGTTTTGAGTGAAAAGGATGAGTACTTCAAGTTGTAAAATAGGTTTAGGAGGGACATTACGTAAGGAACTTGTTTTGAAAAGATATAAAAAAAAGCCTTTGAAAAGTATTGCTTGGTGTTGGGGTGTTCAAAAAGCCATAAAGTAAAGTTGTGGGTAAAAAGGATGAGTACTTGAAGTTGTAAATTAGGTTTAGGAGGGGCATTAAGAAATTAACTTGCTCTAAAAAAATATAAAAAAGTGTTTTGAAAAGTATTGCTTGGTTTTGGGGTATGCAAAAAGCTGTAAAGTAAAGTTGTGGGTGAAAAAGATGAGTAATTCAAGTTGTAAAATTGGTTTAGGAGGGGCATTACGTACAGAACTTGGTCTGAAAAGATATAATAAAGCCTTTTGAAAAGTATTGCTTGGTGTTGGGGTGTTCAAAAAGCTGTAAAGTAAAGTTGTGGGTGAAAAGGATGAGCACTTCAAGTTGTAAAATTGGTTTAGGAGGGACATTACGTAAAGAACTTGTTCTGAAAAGATATAATAAAGCCTTTTGAAAAGTATTGCTTGGTGTGTGGGTATTCAAAAAGCCATAAAGTACAGTTGTGGATGAAAAGGATAAGTTCTTCAAGTTGTAAAATTGGCTTAGGAGGGACATTGCGTACAGAACTTGTTCTGAAAATATATAAAAAAAAGCCTTTTGAAAAGTATTGCTTGGTGCTGGAGTATGCAAAAAGCTGTAAAGTAAAGTTGTATGTGAAAAGAATGAGTACTTCAAGTTTTAAAATAAGTTTAGGATGGACATTACGTAAAGAACTTGTTCTAAAAAAAAATAATAAAGCATTTTGAAAGTATTGCTGGGTGTTGGGGTGTTCAAAAAGCTGTAAAGTAAAGTTGTGTGTGTTTAAAGGATGAGTACTTCAAGTTGTAAAATTGGTTTAGGAGGGATATTAAGAAAAGAACTTGTTCTGAAAAATAAAAAAAGCCTTTTAAAAAAACTCCTTGGTGTTGGGGTATGCAAAGGGCTTTCAATTAAAGTTGTGGGTGAAAAGGATGAGTACTTCAACTTGTAAAATTGGTTTAGAAGGGAAATTAAGAAAAGAACTTGTTCTGAAAAATATACTAAAGCCTTTTGAAAAGTCTTGCTTGGTGTTGGGGTATTCAAAAAGCCATAAAGTAAAGTTTTGAGTGAAAAGGATGAGTACTTCAAGTTGTAAAATTGGTTTAGGAGGGACATTACGTAAAGAACTTGTTCTGAAAAGATATGAAAGAAACTTTGAAAAGTATTGCTTGGTGTTGGGGTTTTCAAAAAGCCATAAAGTAAAGTTATGGGTAAAAAGGATGAGTACTTCAAGTTGTAAAATAGTTTTAGGAGGGGTATTAAGAAATGAACTTGATCTAATAAAATATAAAAAAGTGTTTTGAAAAGTATTGCTTGGTGTTGGGGTAAGCAAAAAGCTGTAAAGTAAAGTTGTGGGTGAAAAGGATGAGTACTTCAAGTTGTAAAATTGGTTTAGGAGGGACATTACGTAAAGAACTTGGTCTGAAAAGATATAGTAGAGCTTGTGAAAAGTATTGCTTGGTGTTGGAGCGTTCAAAAGGCTGTAAAGTAAAGTTGTGGGTGAAAAGGATGAGTACTTAAAGTTGTAAAATTGGTTTAGGAGGGACATTACGTAAAGAAATTGTTCTGAAAAGATATAATAAAGTCTTTTGAAAAGTATTGCTTCGTGTGGGGTTGTTCAAAAAGCTGTAAAGAAAAGTTCTGGGTGAAAAGGATGAGTACTTCAAGTTGTAAAATGGGTTTAGGATGGACATTAAGAAAAGAATTTGTTCTGAAATAATATAATAATGCCTTTTGAAAAGTACTGCTTGGTGTTGGGGTGTTCAAAAAGCTGTAAAGTAAAGCTGTGGGTGAAAAAGGTGAGTACTTCAACTTGTAAAATTGGTTTAGGAGGGATATTAAGAAAGGAACTTGTTCTGAAAAGATATAATAAGGTCTTTTGAAAAGTATTGCTTGGTGTTGGGGTATTCAAAAAGCCATAAAGTACAGTTGTGGTTGAAAAGGATGAGTACTTCAAGTTGTAAAATTGGCTTAGGAGGTACATTACGTAAAGAACTTGTTCTGAAAAGATATTAAAAAAGCATTTTGAAAAGTATTGCTTGGTGTTGGAGTATGCAAAAAGCTGTAAAGTTGTATGTGAAAAAGAATGAGTACTTCAAGTTGTAAAATAAGTTTAGGATGGACATTACGTAAAGAACTTGTTCTGAAAAAATATAATAAAGCCTTTTGAAAGTATTGCTGGGTGTTGGGGTGTTCAAAAAGCTGTAAAGTAAAGTTGTGTGTGTGTAAAGAATGAGTACTTAAAGTTGTACAATTGGTTTAGGAGGGATATTAAGAGAAGAACTTGTTCTGAAAAACATAAAAAAGCCTTTGAAAAGTATTCCTTGGTGTTGGGGTATGCGAAAAGCTTTAAAGTAAAGTTTTGGGTGAAAAGGGTGAGTACTTCAACTTGTAAAATTGGTTTAGGAAAGAACTTGTTCTGAAAAATATGATAAAGCCTTTTGAAAAGTCTTGCTTGGTGTTTGGGTATTCAAAAAGCCATAAAGTAAAGTTTTGAGTGAAAATAATGAGTACTTCAAGTTGTAAAATTGGTCTAAGAGGAGCATTACGTAACTAACCTGTTCTGAAAAGTTGTATTACACCCTTTTGAAAGAATTGCTTCGTGTTGGGGTGTTTAAAAAGCTGTAAAGTAAAGTTATGGGTGAAAAGGATGAATACTCCAAGTTGTAAAATTGGTTTAGGAGGGACATTACGTAAACAACTTGGTCTGAAAAGATATATTAAAGCCTTTTGAAAAGTATTGCTTGGTGTTGGGATATGCAAAAAGCTGTAAAGTAAAGTTATGGGTGAAAAGGATGAGTACTTCAAGTTGTAAAATTGGTTTAGGAGGGACATTACGTTAAGAACTTGTTCTGAAAAAATATAAAAAAGCCATTGAAAAGTATTTCTTGGTGTTGGGGTATGCAAAAAACTGTAAAGTAAAGTTGTGTGTGAAAAAGATGAGTACTTCAAGTTGTAGAATGGGTTTAGGAGGGACATTACGTAAACAACTTGGTCTGAAAAGATATATTAAAGCCTTTTGAAAAGTATTGCTTGGTGTTGGGGTGTTCAAAAAGCTGTAAAGTAAAGCTGTGGGTGAAAAGGATGAGTACTTCAACGTATAAAATTGGATTAAGAGGGATATTAAGAAAGGAACTTGTTCTGAAATAATATGATAATGCCTTTTGAAAAGTATTGCTTGGTGCTGGAGTGTTCAAAAAGCTGTAAAGTAAAGTTGTGGGTGAAAAGGATGAGTACTTCAACTTTTAAAATTGGTTTAGGAGGGATATTACGCAAAGAACTTGTTCTGAAAAATATAATATAGCCTTTTGAAAAGTATTGCTTGGTTTTGGGGTATTCAAAAAGCTCTTAAATAAAGTTGTGTTTGAAAAGTGTGAGTACTTCAAGTTGTAAAATTGGTTGAGGAGGGACATTACGTAAAGAACTTGTTCTGAAACGATATAAAAAAGCCTTTTGAAAAGTATTGCTTGGTTCTGGGGTGTTCAAAAAGTTGTAAAGTATTGTTGGGAGTGAAAAAGATGAGTACTTCAACTTGTAAAATGGGTTTAAGAGGGATGTTAAGAAAGGAACTTGTTCTGAAAAGATATAATAAGGCCTTTTTAAATGTAGGGGCCCTTCTGTGTCTCGAGTGCGCAAAAAAAGTATTAAAAAAATGAGGGGGGGGGTCAGGGGGCTCTTTGGGGGCCCAGGGGAGGGGGCTCTTTGGGGGCCCGGGGGAGGGGGCCTTTGGGGTAGGGAACCTTACAACACTGTTCAAATGGAATTTATGTGTTATAACAACCACAAAGTCTCACCCCAAATCACCTTCTAAAATGTTTCAAACTGTTTCGCTCAAATAATCCCTAAATTGTCTCAAGCTGTTTCACCCAAATAATCCCCTAAAAGTAATTCCTGCGTGTTCCTTTGTTTCGCAATCCCTGCGCTGTCACATTTGAAATTCCCAGGAAACCATTTCCCGCGTAAAATATATAATATCTGTCTGGATATCGTATGAATATCTGAAAAATATCCAAGGTGTTCCTACTTACACTATTATGGCTTTGATAGAATATTAATTTTATCTCTCAGACCTAAAGATCAGAGAAGCCATATTTAAAAATAGAATATTAATTTATCTCTCAGACCTAAAGACCTGAGAAGCCATATTTAAAATGAAATCCCCTCATAATAAAGTTCCCCGCCGATTATGTAAATCAATTTCTCAGAAATACTGTCCCCTCTTGTGGATCAATACATTACCCTTGAAAGAGGCATTGACCTGTCAATCAATAATCCATGCATAAATTATGTAACATCAGTATTGGATAAGGGGGTTTTACTAATATCACCATGGAGCTGAAGGAAAGCAAAAGGCGCACAGGAAAGAATATAAAGTTTTTAATATCTAGTAACGGTTTAGTTGCCAAACGACTTACATCCTGGATACGATTTATAGCTTTATCTTAAGTATTCGAAAGCGGTTTGAGAAAAGAAGGAAGAGTAGACATCCAATTCACTAGACAAAAAATGGGGCAACTAGTCCCCCTTCCATGCTCCTTTTTCCCCTAATGACATCTCATCAAAATTTTGAGATAGCCATTTCATTCAACATAGTTGAAAGGTCTGATAACTATGCCTCTGGAGATGGCATTACCCCCATAACCCCTGGGAAAAGGGATGTAAGTTATACAATTTGGCCATTCTTTGCATATAGTATTTATGATTGGGAAACACATAAAAAAAATTGGGGGAAATTCTGCAGAGGAGGATCTCCCACGGAAAGGATTTCCGTTGCTTACATATAGTATTTGTTATTGCGAAATACACGGAAATTTTTCGAGGGGAACTTTCAATGAAGGGGTGGGATTTTCTGGGGAAAATTCTCCAAAGAGGGGGGGGGTTTCTGACATGATTTGAAGAATAATCAGAAATTCAATAAAAATATCCACATGAAAATTTTCAGGTGAAAGTGAAAGTGAAAGTGATATTTTTCAGAGAGAGTTGTCCGGGAAAAATTTTAAGAGAAGGAAGAACTGTCCGGGGGGAATTTTCTGAGGTGGGGGTATTTAAGCAGGTATGAATTATTCGAGGGGAGAATTTTTTATAGAAAAGGAACTTTCCGGGGAAACTAGCCACGGATAGGGGAGACGAACTTCCCGATACGATTTGAAACAAAATCAGAAATTAAATATAAAAATAAATTTTTTCAACTGAAATTAAGGAGCAAAACTAAAACTTAAAACAAACAGAAATTATTCTGTAGGAGGAAGGGGCGGCCCTTCCTCGACCCTTGCTCTTTACGCTAAAGTTTGACTTTTTGACCCAATCCTTTAAGAATTAAATTAAAAAAAAGTTTTTTAACTGAAATAAGGATCAACATTAAAACTTAAAACGAACAGAATTTGTTCCGCAGATGAAAAGGGCTGTCCTCTCCTCAACGCCTCGCTCTTTACGCTAAAGTTTTTTATTGTTTTAAGAAGTAGAGTTGTGAAGAAGAGTCGAACTTAAGCGTTAAGAGCGAGGCGTTGAGGAAGGGACAGCCCCTTTCATATACAGAATAATTTCTGCTCGTTCTAAGTTTTAATTTCGCTTCTTACTTTTAGTTAAAAAAAAGTTGTGTTCTATTATTTAATATCTGAATGTTTTTGAATTAATGCAGATTTTGAGTTTGGTTCACCCTACATGAATAATTAAAACGAAATTTGCATACTAATTTTACTTTTTTGGCTAAATGGCTATCTAAAAATCTTAATTGGACGATTTTGAGAAATAAGGGCGGGGGAGTAAACACGCGTCCGTGACCTTTCTTCTGGCAAAAAATAAAAAATTCCACATTTTAGCCTATAGGTGTTTGAAACCTCCACTGTAGGGTTCTCTGATACGCTGAATCTGATGGTGTGATTGTCATTAAGACTCTATGACTTTAAGGGGGTGTTTCCCCTTTTTTCGAAAATAAGGCAAATTTTTTCAGATTCGTAACTTTTGATGGGTAAGACTAAACTTGATGAAATCTATATATTTGTAATCAGCATAACAATACAATTCTTTTGATGTATCTATTGGTATCAAAATTTCATTTTTAGAGCTTTGTTTACGCTTTTTTAGTACTACTGAGCTGGTTCGCTCCTTCGCCTACTTCAAGGAAACTCTCTTTCCCCATGAAAAATTCATACATCGATAGACCCTCCCACTTGATCCCCTCCCCAAGACTCCCCCCGTCAGAAAAAATCCCCCATGGAAACGTCTGTATATTTCCCAATAAACAATACTATATGTAAACAATGGGCAACGTTCATAACTTGCAGCCCCTCCCCTGGGGACTGTGGGGGATAAAGTCATCCTCAAAGAAATAGTTATTAGATTTTTGACTACGCTGAACAAAATGGCCATCTTAAAATTTTAATAAGGTGACTTTGGGGGAAAGAGATTGTGAAAGGGGGCCTAGTTACCCTTCAATTTTTTTGTCACTTAAAAAGGGCAATAGAACTTTTAATTTCTGTTCGAATGATTGCTCTCGCGACATTCTAGGACCACCGGGTCGATACGATCACCTCTGGTAAAAAGAAAAATAAATAAACACGCAACCGTAATCTTTCTTCACGAAAGCGTGAAGAGTGATCACGGGGTGATCTTATCGACAATAGATTCAGCATATCAGCATATCACGTATCTTTTATGTTGAATCTGATGGTGTAATTTTCAGTAAGATTCTATGACTTTTATGGGGTGTTTCATCTTTTTTTCAAAAATGAAGCAAATTTTCTCGGGCTCTTAACTTTTGATGGGTAAGATGTATCGATTGGTATCATAATTACGTTTTTTAGAGTTTCGGTTCCTATTCATCCGGGTCCTTAGTAGTGTGCTAAGTGCTGATTTGAACTATAAAAGACCGGTCCAGAACTAAGCGACCAAAAACGTTATATTTTGGAACTAGATATTCAAGGAAGAGATCCTATAAAGTGACCAGACAGGTTTTCTAGGGTCATGGACTAAGCTGATCAGATTTCCTGCTTTCATATGTACAAAGTGTATAACTTTTAGAGTTGATCCTAGACTCTAGTCAAAACGGGTTTGGTTAGGAATGCGTCTCGAGTAATTTCAGAACGAGGAAAGGAATGGTACAGTCAGAATTGTTTTAACTTATATATCATTATGAAGAATATAGGTATGAAGTCAAGATGGGAATAATGTGAATATTATTTTATTTGGAAGGAATGAGAGTTGTAAAAGGGTTAAAAGAGTGAATGATCTTAATTGGTAAATTGAATAATAGGGATAAAACAGAGTTCGATAATATTATTATTACTAATTGGATTGTATGAAAGTGGTAAAAAGGGTTGAAACGGCTTACCAGTTAAGGTAAATCTGAGAGGATGGTAAGCCTCACGCAACTTGACATAAATGTTAGAATATCATCATTGGTATCAATCTGTGGAAACGGTTGCTGCGGACAAGGTGATCATGCGACTTGACTTAGCTTAACTTCTTGGCTGTTTTCTGTATAATACACTTGTAGCAATTGAACAGTGTTGCCAATATGAAATATACTTTAGCATTGGAGTATGTTAAAAAGTTGAAACTAGTAGAGTCGTAGGCACCAAGATGACCTTGACACTTGACCTAGCCTTACTTCTCGGCTGTGTTCTGTATAATACGCAAGTACCATTTGAGCAGTGTTTACAATATAAAATATGAGTTAGCATTGGAGTATGCTAAAAAGTTGAAACCAATAGAGCCGTAGGATCCAAGAAAAGATCACGTGACTTGCCTTAGCTCTCACTTCTTGGCTGTGGTTGCTATAACAGACAAGTACATAATATTGGATGTGAGCGGTATATAATATTCTTTAGAAATGAAATATACTAAAAAGTTGAAACTACTAAAGTGGTAGATGCCAAGAAAAGAAGTTTAATAAAGAAATTCAGAACAATCCCTAGAAATCCTTAGAAACCAACTAGTGAGAGGATTATCGGTTTGAACCATCAAGGATCGCAACCACCAATAACCCTAGCCACCAAGGATCCCAACCTCAAATCCTCCTTGCTCCAACTTTTTAGGGCCCATCCCCCAAATTTTTATAATACTTTTTTTAAGTTTATTTTTTCTTACCTTTTTTGTTTTTAACATGGTAATTTTTTTCAACTTTTTTTACATGTCTTACAATGAAAAGAAATATACTTAAAACATACAAAAATACACATTTAATATTTTCGAAATACAAAATGGGAATGACATTATATGTTAGTCGTGACTTTTACTATTAGAAAAATAATGTTTGTAGTAGCACTGTTTTGGACTGAATTTTTTTTACATAGAAATTATTCAACTTTATTTAAGTATCTTAAAATGACATGAAATATGCTTGCGGCTGTACCAATCATACTCTATGCTTGCTCTTAGACACGACGCGGCTCTCCCAGTGGTACTCTATGGCAGGTTGTCGACGCTACCTAGTTTATTGCATGTATTTAATCAGTAATTTTCACACATTGGAGTGATAAATACCTGCATCATATTTAAAAAAAATTGAAAATGAATTATTTTTGGAAAGTTTGTACACATTATAAAGTCATCGTTGCATTGAACGCTGACAAAGAGAAGTATTTGAACTATGAAACAATTACAAGTGGTAACGCTATTGGAAATGTATGCATGCGTTGTAATGACAGCGAGAGTTTAGATTTCTTTGGAGTACCCAAAGCATTCTACCACGGTGACGGTGGATATGCGTGAGTGAGATATTCTGGAGATGATACTGCTCAAAGAGAATGCAAACATAAAAATAATAGTTGACGATGAGGGGCAACTTCTTGCTTATGGTTCTGGTAATACATTACCTATTGATAGGTCCTATCTTCACCTTCTGGTATTAGTATTCAACGGAAAGTAAGAAGAAGACATGCATACTCTTCTAACAACATTATAAACCATATCATGTCTACGTACCAGAATTATTATCTGTGTAAAAATAATGTGACAATAGACAGTTATATCACAGACAAAATAAAAAGGATATTGGTAGACAATGTACTAATAAATATAAAAATAAATTGACGGAAAAGAACACGCATGTGAACATTATTGCTACTATTGATCATATAGTCAATGAACCCAATAATATTAAAGATGCAACGCATATTGAACCTTTGGCTGACACCCCTGTAAAAATTGTGTATGACTCAAAATGGATTAATGATTCTTCTACTGGTTTTGAACTAAGAGAAGAGAGTAGTTTTAGTATCAAGAGAGAACAAGATGAATTATTCTATGGAACAGATTCAAAACTTTCGAAATTGGTCAATAATATTAACAATGTATAATAATGTATGTAATATATTTTTATGTTAATATTCTACACGTTATATTTTGAAAATAGATATTCAGGAACGGGATCGTATAAAGTGACCAGACAGGTTTTCTAGGGTCATGGACTAAGCTGATCAGATTTCCTGCTTTCATTTGTACAAAGTGTATAACATTTAGAGTTGATCCTAGCCTCTAGTCAAGACAGGTTTGGTTAGGAATGCGTCGCGAGTAATTTCAGAACAAGGAAAGGAATGGTACAGTCAGAATTGTTTTAACTTGTATCATTACGAAGAATATAGGTATAAAGCTAAGACGGGAATAATGCAAATATTATTTTATTTGGATGGAATGAGAGTTGTAAAACGGTTAAAAGACTGAATGATCTTAATCGGTAATTTGAATTATATAGATGAAACAGAGCTCGATGATATTCTTAATTTTAATTGGATTGTATGAAAGGGGTAAAAAGGGTTAAAACTGCTTACCAGTTAAGGTGAATCTGAGAGGATGGTAAGTTTTACGCAACTTGACATAAATGTTAGAATATCATCATTGGTATCAATCTGTCGAAACGGTTAATGCCGATAAGGCTCATTGTGACTTGACTTAGCTTTACTTCTTTACATGTAGCAATTGAACAGTTTTGCCAATATAAAATATGCTTTAGCATTGGAGTATGCTAAAAGTTGAAACTAATAGAGTCGTAGGCACAAAGATGACCTTGTGACTGGGCCTAGCTTTACTTCTCGGCTGTGTTCTGTATAATACACAGGTACCATTTGAGCAGTGTTGACAATATAAAATGTGCTTTAGCATTGGAGTCTGCTAAAAAGTTGAAACTAAAAGAGCTGTAGGCATAACCAAAAGATCGCGTTGACTTGACTTAGCTTTCACTTCTTGGCTGTGGTCGCTATAATAGACAAGTACATAATGTGGGATGTGGGCAATAAAAAATATTCCTTAGCATTGGAGTATGCTAAAAATTTGAAACTAAAAAATTTGTAGATGCTAAGAAAATAATTTCAATAAAGAAATTCAGAACAATTCTTAAAAATCCTTAGAAATCAAGTAGTGAGATGACTATGGATCTGAACCAGCAAGGATCTAAACCACCAATGACCCTAGCCACCAAGGACCTCAACCTCAAAGAGCCCTATCTCCTCGACCTCCAAGGGCCCCCTCCATCCAACTTCTTTGGGCCCATCCCTCCAATTTTTTAAAAACTTTTTTTAAGTTTATTTATTTATTTTTTTTAGCATGGTAGTTTTTTCCATCTTTTTTTACGTGTCTTAAAATGACATGAAATATACTTAAAACATACAAATTCACATTTAATATTTTCAAAATATAAAATGGGAATGATATTAATATGCTAGTCGTGATTTTTACTATTAGAAAAATAATGTTTGTAGTATCACTTTTTTTGGACTGAATTTTTTTTGACTTCAGAAAATTATTCAACTTTTTTCTAGGTATCTTAAAATGACATGAAATATGCTTGTGGCGGTATCAGTCGTACTCTATGCTTGCTGATAGACTCGACGCGGGTTTCCCAGTGGTACTCTATGGCAGATTATCGACACTACCTAGTTTATTGCATGTATTAAATCAGTAATTTCCACACATTGGAAGGATAAACTCCTGCATCATATTTAACAAAAAAGTGAAAATGAATATTCGAGGAAAGAGTGTACACATGATAGAGTCATAGTTGCGTTGAATGCTGACAAGGAGAAGTATTTGAGTTGTGAAACAAGTACAAGTGGTAACACTATTGGAAATGTATGCAAGCTTTGTCATGACAGCGAGAGTTTAGATTTCTTTGGAGTACCCAAAGCTTTCTACAGTGGTGAGGGTGGATGTGCGAGGGTGAGATATCCGGAGATGATACTGCTCAAACAGAATGCCAACATAAAAATAGTAGTTGACGATGAGGGGCAACTTATTGCTTATGCTTCTGGTAATACGTTACCTTTTGATAGATCCTATAGCCATCTTTCTGGTATTAGTATTCAACAGAAGGCAAAAATAAGACATGCATAGTCTTCTAACAACATTATAAACCATATCATGTCTACGTGCAAGAATTGTTTTCTGTGTAAAAATAATGTGACAAAAGACAATAACATCACAGGCAAAATAAAAAGGACATTGCCAGACATGACAATATACTAATAAATATAAAAATTAATTGACGGAAAACAAAGCGCACGAGAGCATTATTGCTACTATAGATTATATAGTGAATGAACCCATTAATATCAAAGATGCAACGCATATTGAACCTGTGGGTGACACCCCTGCGAAAATTGCGTATGACTCAAAATTAATTAATGATTATTCTACTGGTTATGAACTAAGAGAAAAGAGTAACTTTAGTATCAAGAGAGAATACGATGAATTATTCTATGGAACAGATTCAAAATGTCTAAAGTTGGTCAATTATATTAATATTGTGTAATAATGTATGTTATAGATTTTTATGTTAATATTCCACATGTCGTGATTTCAATAAAAATATTTTATGCATTACTTTGTTATGTTTCCATTATTTTAGGGTACGCTATCAAGTCAAACGTTTAGAATGTTTATTAAAAAGTCGGGGATGTAAGAAAAGTGATTTTCAGAGATAAAGATGCTGCTAGCAAGCTGATAGGGGATATATTATAAACTGAGATTGGTTAAAAGAACTTATACCAAAGTCTGAGCATACCCCAATACTAAGAAATAACTTTCAAAATGCATTATTCTATCGTTTCATTCATAGGGATGTCACATCATCACTTAGAATGACATTATTTTCTTAACTTTGACTTTATACACATCCCAAGTACTAAGCAATATCTTTCAAAAGACGACCATCTATCATTTTTCTCATATGTTTTTAAATTTATGCACATACTTAATTTATACTCTATGCTTGCACATAGACACAACGCGACTGTCTTAATGGTACTCTATGGCTAGCTATGGCTAGTTATGAGCCTGCTAGCAGGCTCATAGGGGATGCATTAGAAGCTGAAGTAGGTTAACAGAAATTTTATACATAAGTCTGAGCATACCCCAATACTAAGCAATAGTTTTCAAAAGACATTATTCTATCGTTTCTCTCATAGGATGTCACATCATCACTTAGAATGGGTATTATTTTATTAATTTTGACTTTTTACATATCCCAAATTCTAAGCAATACCTTTCAAACGACATTATTCTATCATTTCCCTCACATATTTTTTAATTTATGCACATACATCATTTGTGCTCTTTGCTTGCCCATAGACACTAGGCGACTGTCCCAATGGTACTCTATGGCTACTTATCGACACTACCTAGTTTATTTTATGGATTAAATCAGTAATTTTCACACTTTGGAAGGATAAACACCTGCATCTTTTTTTTTTAAGTGAAAATGAATTATTCTAAGAGTATGTTATATTTGCTAGAGTGGCAGAAACGTTACATATTTATTCAATTTAAGCCCTTATTCAGCCTTAATAAAGTTTGGTGTGATTGACACAGAATATATTGGACTGAAATATTCCTCAACTGGTGGTATTCTCGAACCGGCTTTCTTGTTGCTAGATGAACAACGTCGTGAAATTTATAGCTATAAATATAACGTCAAATACAATATGTTTAAGTATGATAAAAAAAAAAGATGGTGCCCAGCATTAAATTTTATAAATCGAAATGGCTTTTACGGTAAAATCATAAGACCATGTAATGAAAATGTCTATGAAATAAAACATGTACAAGGGAAATTCAGGAAATATGTAGTTTTTTAAGTGTGCAAGCTGTTTATGTTAATGAAAACGTGCCGACTGATAAACCCTTACTAGGAAAATGTGACAAAGGCATCCAATTATTCAACTTAGAAGACTTCAAATGTGAAAAACACTTGCATTCAGTAGATGATCTTGAAGATGAAGTTAGATTTTGCTCAATCGGCACCTGAAAAGATACCTAACATGGAAAATAGCATCAGATATCCAAATATCTAAACCCCTGCTCCTTCTATCAAATGGGTTAAACTTTTGTTTTTAAATATGTAAGTATTTTAAATTTTTTGTTAGTTCAATGTATTTTTTAAGCAATAAACATGTTTTAGCTTACTTTCCATTTTTATCGACGACTTATACATCATTTTTAGCTCTAGGATACCGTTTGAAACATGAAGGAACACTTTTTGTTCTGAAAATTGAAATAAACTTCTCAAACACAAGAGGCATAGTGAGAGGGTTTTAGTTTTCAGAAATAAGAACATTCACGTTTAAAGCATTTCTTTTTTTAATAATAAAATTTGATTTTCTTTTAATAAAGTTGGGTTTTAGTTTTCAGAAATAAAGAACATCCACGTTTGAAATACATTTGATTTTATTAATAATATTTGATTTTTAAATAAAGTCGGAAGTAAGAGCATCCATGCTTAAAACCTCTCTGATTTTGTTAATGATATTTGATTTTTTAATAAAGTTGGGTTATAGTTTTCACAAGTAAGAACATCCACGTTTAAAATATATCCGTTTTAATTAATAATATTTGATTTTATAGTAAAGTTGGGTTTTAGTTTTCAGAAATATAACATGCACGCATATAATACTCCTGATGTAATTAGTAATATTTGATTTTTTTAATAAAGTTGAGTTTTATTTTTCAGAAATACGAACATCCAAGTTTTAAATACATCTGATTGTATTAATAACATTGACCTTTTTACTGTGATTTAATCATTTGTAAAGGCCACTATAATGATTTTAGCAACTCGTATGATCCTAATGCAATCAATTTAGAGCATGGGGACTTTAGAAATTGATGGAAGTTCAAAAATTTAACAATATGAAACAAGGGTTAAAATTATATAAGAAAGAAATTTTATGACACAAGACAAAAAAAGAAATAAAATAAAGATAAACAGTTGGAAGAACAAGGAATCGAATCCGCAACCGATCTGATCTTCAGTCAGCCACTCTCCCATTGAGCTATTCCACCTTAAACGTACTCGTTTTTGAAACGCTATTATGATAAAGATATTATAAGGGACCAGCTCTAGTCCATAGTAACGAACAAATTCCAAAATGAACTTCTCAAACACAAGAAGACATAGTGAGAGGCGACACCTTTTCACTACTTCAGCTACTGCCATCTTTACACCTATAGTTATGGATGATAGTTTGTACCTATAGTTATAGATGGCAGCACACTCGCTCAGACACACGGATATAGTGAGAGAGAAACTGCAAAAAGTTAGGTTTATTTTTGCTCACTTAGCGCGCTAAGAGAGCTTAAATAAACCTAACTTTTTGCATTCTCTCTCTTGCTATACCCGTGTGTCTGAGCGAGTATGCTGCCATCTATAACTATAGGTGTAAAATATCATCTATAACTATAGGTGTAAAGATGGCAGCAGTTGAGGTAGTGAAAAGGTTTTGGCTCTCACAATGTGTCCTTGTGTTTGAGAAGTTCATTTTTGAATTATTTTTGCTGCTATGGAATAGAGCTGGTTTCTTATAATATCTTTATCATAATAGCGTTTCGAACACGATTACGTTTAAGGCAGAATAACTCAATGGGAGAGAAGCTGACGGAAGAGCAGATCAGTTCCGGGTTTGATTCCTGGTTCTGACAACTTTTTGTCGTTATTTTACTTCTTTTTTTGTCTTATGTCATAAACTTTCTGGCTTACATAATTTTAACAGTTGTTTTCATATTTTTAAATTTTTACACATACATCAATTTCTAAAGTTCCCATTCTCTAAACTGATTGCATCAGACTCGTACGAATTGGTAAAATCATGATAGTGACCTTTACAGATGATATAATCCCAGTAAAAAGGTCAAATGTTATTAATAAAATCAGAATTATTTTAAACGTGGATATTCGTATATCTTGAAACTAAAACCCAACTTTATTAAAAAATCAAATATTATCAATAAAATCACATGTATTTTAAACGTGGATGTTCTAATTTCTGAAAATTAAAACTCATTTTTATTAAAAAAATCAAATATTATTAATAAAATCAGATTTATTTTAAACCGGGACTTTCTTACTTCTGAAAACGAAAACCCTACTTTATGAGAAATTCAAATATTATTAATAGAATCTGATGTATTTTAAATGTGGATACTTTGATTTCTGAAAACTAAAGCCCATCTTTATTATAAAAATCAAATACTATTAATAAAATCAGATATATTTTAAACGTGGATGTTCTTGTTTCTGGAAACTAAAATCCTAATTTTATTCAAAAACCCAATATTATTAATAGAATCAGATGTATTTTACACGTGGATGTTCTTATTTCTGAAAACTAAAACCCAACTTTATAAAAAAAATTTAATCTTATTAATAATATTAGAAGTGCTTTAAACGTGGATGTTCTTATTTCTGAAAACTAAAACCCAACATTATTTACAAAAATCAAATCTTATTAATAAAATCATCTTTATTTTAAAAGTGAATATTCTTTTTTTTCTGAAAACAAAAACCCAACTTTATTAAAAAATAAAATGTTATTAATAAAATCAGATGTATTTTAGTTTTGGATGTTCTTATTTTTGAAAACTAAAACCCAACGTTATTAAAAAAATCAAATATTATTAATAAAACCAAATGTATTTTAAATGTAGATGCTCTTATTTCTAAAAACTAAAACCCAACTTTATTAAAACAAATCCAATAATGTTAAAAAAAACAGATATACTTTAAACGTGAATGCTCTTATTTCTGAAAACTAAAACCATGCTCTTACTTCCGAGTACTGAAACCAAACTTTATTGAAAAATCAAATATCATTAATAAAATTAGATGAATTCTAAACGTGGATGTTCTTATTGCTGAAAACTAAAACCCAATTTTATTAAATAAAATCAAATTTTATTAAAAAACAGATAATGTATTTTAAACGTGAATGTTCTTTTTTCTGAAAATTAAAACCCAAATTTATTAAAAAATCAAATATTATTATTAAAATCAGATGGAACACACATCTACGAAAGGTTAAGAAACCTAGCTAAGAAAATTTTATTAATAAAATCAGATGTATTTTAAACGTGGATGCTCTTACTTCCAAGAACTAAAACCCAACTTTATTAAAAAATCAAAGATTAATAATAAAATTAGATGTATTTTAAACGTGGATGTTCGGGTTTCCGAAAACTAAAACCTAACTTTATTAAAAAATCAAATATTATCAATAAAATCCGATGTATTTTAAACGTGGATGTTCTTATATCCGAAAACTAAAACCCAACTCTATTAAAAAATCAAATATCATGAATAAAATCAGATGTATTTTAAACGTGTATGTTCCTATTTCAGAAAACTAAAACCCAACTCTATTAAAAAATCAAATATTATTAATAAAATCAGATGTATTTTAAACGTGGATGCTCTTACTTCCGAGAACTAAAACCCTACTTTATTGTAAAATCAAATATTATTAATAAAATCAGATGTATTTTAAATGTGGATGTTCTTATTTCTGAAAACTAAAACCCAACTTTATTCAACAAAATCAAATATTATTAAAAAAACTGATATGCTTTAAACGTGAATGTTCTTATTTCTGAACACTAAAACCCAACTTTACTAAAAAAATCAAATATTATTAATAAAATCAGATGTATTTTAACCGTGAATGTTCTTTTTTCTGAAAACTAAAACCCAAGTTTATTAAAACATCAAATGTTATTAATAAAATCAGGTGTATGTTAAACGTGGATTTTCATATTTCTGAAAACTTAAACCCAACTCTATTAAAAAATCAAATATTACTAATAAAATCATATGTAATTTAAACGTGAATGCTCTTACTTCCAAGAACTAAAACCAAATTTTATTGAAAAATCAAATATTATGAATAAAATGAGATATGTTTTAAATATCTCATGTTCATATTTCTGAAAAATAAAACCCAACTTTATTAAAAGAAAATCAAATATTATAATTTTAAAAAATGATATGCTTTAAACGTGAATGTTCTTATGTCTGAAAATTAAAACCCTCTCACTATGCCCCTTGTATTTGAGAAGTTTATTTCAATTTTCAGATAAAAAATTTTCTTCATGTTTCAAACGGTATCCTAGAGCTAATCATGATGTATAAGTCGTAGATGAAAATGGAAAGTAAACTAAAACATTTTTATTGCTTAAAAAAAGTTATTCAACAAACAAAAAATATTTGGAAAAATATACATATTAACATATTCAAAAAAAAGCTAAAAACATTTGATAGAAGGAGCAGGAGCTTAGATCTTTGGATATCTGATACATGTTTCCATGTAAGGTATCTTTTCAGGTACCCATTGGGGGAAATATCTAACTTCGTCTTCCGGATCATGTAGTGAATGCTGGTATTTCTCACATTTGAAGTCTTCTAAGTTGAATAATGGTATGTCTTTGTCACATTTTCCTAGTAAGAGTTTATCAATCGTCACGTTTCCATTAACATAAACAGCTTACACACTGAAAAACTGCATATTTTCTGAATTTCCTCTTGTACATGTTTTATTTCATAGCCATTTTCATTACGTGGTCTTATGGTTTCACCGTAAAAGCCGTTTCGATTTATAAAATTTAACGTTGGACACCATGTTTTTTTTAAAGTACTTAAATATATTGTATTTGATGTTCCATTTATAGCTATGAACTTCACGGCGTTGTTCATCTAGCAACAAGAAAGCCGCTTTGAAAATAATACCAGTTGAGGAATATTTCAGTCCAATATATTCTGAATCAATCACACCAAACAATAGTATGGATGAATAAGG
This sequence comes from Artemia sp. Qi Xiang Cuo, assembly GCF_049724085.1. Taxonomy (NCBI): domain Eukaryota; kingdom Metazoa; phylum Arthropoda; class Branchiopoda; order Anostraca; family Artemiidae; genus Artemia; species Artemia sp. Qi Xiang Cuo. Next base: position 8,255,871 of record NC_142803.1, read on the forward strand.
GCTTAAATTAATTAAATATGTAACTTTCCTGCTGCAAATATAACACACTCTTAGAATAATTCATTTTCACTTTAAAAAAAATAAGATGTAGGTGTTTATCCTTCCAATGTGTGAAAAATACTTATTTAATCCATACAATAAACTATGTAGTGTCGATAACTAGCCATAGAGTACCATTGAGACATTCACGTAGTGTCTATGTGCAAGCAAAGAGCACAAACGATGTATGTGCATAAATTAAAAAATATGTGAGGGAAATGATAGAATAATAACGTTTGAAAGGTATTGCTTAGAATTTGGGATATGTAAAAAGTCAAAATTAATAAAATAATACCCATTCTAAGTGATGATGTGACAATCCTATGAGAGAAACGATAGAATAATGTCTTTTTAAAACTATTGCTTAGTATTGGGGTATGCTCTGACTTTTGTATAAAATTTCTGTTAACATATCTCAGTTTCTAATGCATCCCCTATGAGCCTGCTAGCAGTATCTTTATCTCTGAAAATTCCTTTTCTTACATCTCTGACTTTTTAATAAATATTCTAAACGTTTGACTTGCTAGCGTACCCTAACAAAATGAAATATAACAATGTAATGCATAAAATATTTTTATTGAAATAATGACATGTAGAATATTAACATAAAAATATATAACATACATTATTACACAATATTAATATCATTGACCAACTTTAGACATTTTGAATATGTTCCATAGAATAATTCATCGTATTCTCTCTTGATACTAAAGTTACTCTCTTCTTTTAGTTCTTAACCAGTAGAATAATCATTAATCAATTCCGAGTCATACACAATTTTACAGGGGTGTCACCCACAGGATCAATGTGCGTTGCATCTTTGATATTATTAGGTTCATTGACTATATTATCTATAGTAGCAATAATATTCACATGCGCTTTGTTTTCCGTCAATTCATTTTTATATTCATTAGTATATTGTAATGTCTGCCAATGTCCTTCTTTTTATTTTGCCTGTGATATTATTGTCTTTTGTCAAATTATTTTTATACAGATAACAATTCTGGCACGTAGACATAATATGGTTTATAATGTTGTTAGAAGAGTAAGCATGTCTTATTTTTGTCTTCTGTTGAATACTAATACCAGAAAGATGGCTATAGGATCTTTCCAAAGGTAACGTATTACCAGAAGCATAAGCAAGAAGTTGCCCCTCATCGTCAACTATTATTTTTATGTTGGCATTCTGTTTGAGCAGTATCATCTCCGGATATCTCACTCTCGCACAAACACCATCACCACTGTAAAATGCTTTGGGTACTCCAAAGAAATCTAAACTCTCGCTGTCATGACAACTCTTGCATACATTTCCAAGAGTGTTACCACTTTTACTTGTTTCACAGATCAAATACTTCTCCTTGTCAGCATTCAACGCAACGATGACTTTATCATGTGTACACACTATCCTCGAATATTCATTTTCACTTTTTTTACATATGATGCAGGTGTTTATCATTCGAATGTGTGAAAGTTACTGATTTAATACATGCAGTAAACTAGGTAGTGTCGATAACCTGCCATAGAGTACCACTGGGAAACCCGCTTAGTGTCTATGAGCAAGCATAGAGTACGACTGATACAGTCACAAGCATATTTCATGTCATTTTAAGATACCTAGAAAAAAGTCAAATAATTTTCTAAAGTCCAAACAAAATTCAGTCCAAAAAAGTGCTACTACAAACATTATTTTTCTAATAGTAAAAATCATGACTAACATATTAATATCATTCCCATTTTATATTTCGAAAATATTAAATGTGAATTTTTATGTTTTAAGTACATTTTATGTCATTTTAAGACATGTAAAAAAAGATGGAAGAAAATTAGCATGTTAAAAAAAATAAAAAAAATAAAAAAATAAACTTAAAAAAAGTATTAAAAAAGTTGGGGGGATGGGCCCAAAGAAGTTTGGTGGAGGGTCCTTGGAGGTTGGGGAGATGGGGCCCTTGGAGGTTGAGGTCCTTGGTGGCTAGGGTCATTGGTGGTTGAGTTCCTTGCTTGTTCGGATCCATAATCATCTCACTAGTTGATTTCTAAGGATTTCTAAGAATTGTTCTGAATTTCTTTATTGAAATTATTTTCTTAGCATCTACAAATTTTTTAGTTTCAAATTTTTACTCCAATGCTAAGGAATATTTTTTATTGCCCACATCGCACATTATGTACTTGTCCATTATAGCGACAGCAGCCAAGAAGTGAGAACTAAGTCAAGTCACGTGATGTTTACTTGACACCTATGGCTCTATTAGTTTCAACTTTTTAGCAAACTCCAATACTAAAGCATATTTTATATTGGCAACACTGGTCAATTGGTACTTGTGTATTATACAGAACACAGCCGAGAAGTAAAGCAAGGTCATGTCACAAGGTCATCTTGGCGCCTACGACTCTATTAGCTTCAATTTTTTAGCATACTCTAATGCTAAACCATATTTCATATTGCCGACACTGTTCAATTGCTATGTGTAAAGAAGTAAAGCTAAGTCAATTCGCATGATCACATTATCAGCAGTAACCGTTTCGACAGATTGATACCAATGCTGATATTCTAACATTTATGTCACGTTGCGTAAGACTTACCATCCTCTCAGATTCACCTTAACTGGTAAGCAGTTTTAACCCTTTTTACCGCTATCATACAATCCAATTAAAATTAAGAATATTATCGAGCTGTTTTTCATCTATATTATTCAAATTACCAATTAAGATCATTCAGTCTTTTAACCCTTTTAAAACTCTCATTCCATCCAAATAAAATAATTTTTGCATTATTCCTATCTTGGCTTCATGCCTATATTCTTCGTAATGATACAAGTTAAAACAATTCTGACTGTACCATTTCTTTCCTCGTTCGGAAATTACTCGCGACGCATTCCTAACCAAACCTGTCTTGACTAGAGGCTAGGATCAACTCCAAATGTTATACACTTTGTACATATGAAAGCAGGAAATCTGATCAGCTTAGTCCATGAGCCTAGAAAACCTGTCTGGTCGCTTTATAGGATCTCGTCCCTGAATATCTATTAAATAAAAAAACAAGTTTTTTTAACTGAAAGTAAGGAGCGATATTAAAACTTAAAACGAACAGAAATTATTCCGTATATGAAAGGAGCTGTCCCCTCCTCAACGCCTCGCTCTTTACGCTAAAGTTTTTTATTGTTTAAAAAAAAAATAGAGTTGTGAGAAAGTCAAACTTTAGCGTAAAGGGCAAGGCGCTGAGGAGGGGACAGCCCCTTTCATTTACGGAATAATTTCTGTTTGTTTTAAGTTTTAATGTCGCTCCTTACTTTCAGTTAAAAAAACTTGTTTTTTTTTATTTAATTTTTGAACGTTTTTGAATAAATGCAGGTTTTGATCTTGGCTCACAGTACATGAATAATTAAAACAAAATTTTCATATTAATTTACTTTTAAATGGTTAAATGGCTTTCTCGAAACTTGTTTCGTTTAATCTACGAACGTTTTATTAGTAATAAATATACGTCACTTACGAATTAACTTACGTAACGATCTTCTATAGTTATAAATTTTTAATACTGATATTAGGGGGCGTGCCCCCTATTCAATAACTTGCTCTTTACGCGAAAGTTCGAATTTTGTTCCAATTCTTTAAAAATGACCACTTAATCACAAAGGCCGTTAATTAGAATAAATAGCTCTTATGAAAGTACTAAAAAATCTCTAAGAGTGAGGTATTGACTAGGGGGTGAACCCAATCATATATGTAATATTTTCTGTTCGTTTAAAGTTTTGATGTTGTTGCTGTTGCAGTTGAAAAACTTGTTTTTTTCTATTTAATCTCTGATCTTTTTTTAAATAATGCTGGGAAGTCCGGCGTCCCCTTCATAGCAATGTCCCTTCCCCCATGAAAACTTCGTTCATGGAAAGATCCTCCTACATAACCCCCGACCCCCTCCCCACTACCAGGAAAAATCTCGCCTGAAAACGTCTGTACTGTATACTTCCCAATAACCAATACCATATGTTAACATTGGGTAAAGTTCATAACTTTCAGCCCTCCTCCCGGGAACTTCGGGGGATTAAGTCATCATAAAAGACATACTTATAATATTTTCGAACATGCTGAACAAAATGGCTATCTCAAAATTTTGATCAGGTGACTTTTGGAAAAAATTAGCGTGGGAGGGGGCCTAGTTACCCTCCATTTTTTTGGTCACTTAAAAAAGGCACTAGAACTTTCAATTACCATTCCAATGAGCCCTTCCACGATATTCTAGGACAACTGGATCGATACGATCACCCCTGGGGAAAAAAACAAACAAATAAACACGCACCCGTGATCTTTCTTCTGGCAAAAAATGCAAAATTTCACATTTTTGTAGATAAGAGCTTGAAACCTCTGCAGTAGGGTTCTCTGATACGCGAAATATGATGGTGTTATTTTCATTAAGGTTCTATAATTTTTAGAAGGTCTTTCCCCCTTTTTTCAAAAATCAGCCAAATTTTCTCAGGCGCGTAACTTTTGATGGGTAGAATTAAACTTGATGAAACTTACATATGAGCGTGGGAGGGGGCCTAGTTGCCCTCCATTTTTTTGGTTACTTAAAAAGGGCACTAGAACTTTTAATTTCCGTTCCAATGAGCCCTCCCACGATATGCTACGACCACCGGGTCGATACGATCACCCCTGGGGAAAAGAAAAAAAAAAAAAATAAAAAATAAACACGCATCCGTGATCTTTCTTCTCGCAAAAATGGAAAATTCTACATTTTTGTAGATAGGAGCTTGAAACCTCTACAGCAGGGTTCTCTGATACGCTGAATATGATGGTGTGATTTTCATTAAGGTGCTATAATTTTTAGGGGGTCTTTCCCCCTCTGCTCGAAAATCAGCCAAATTTTCTCAGGCGCGTAACTTTTGATAGGTAATATTAAACTTGATGAAACTTATATATTTGAAATCAAAATTAAAATCTGATTCTTTTGATGTATTTATTGGTATCAAAGTTCCGTTTTTTAGAGTTTCGGTTACCATTGAGCCGGGTCGCTCCTGACTTACAGTTCGTTACCACGAACTGTTTGATTTCCAAAATATAACGTGTTTGGTCGCTTAGTTCTGGACCGGTCTTGTATAGTTCAAATCAGCCCTTATGACGCTACAGTCGTTCCTTATTTACAGTTCCTTAACATGAACTCTCTGACAGCTCCTGAAACACAAGGGCAGTTTAACTGGAATAAAAATCTTTTTTAGAGCACTAATCAACATTAGCGTAACGAGCGAGGGTTGAGGAAGAAGCCTTACTCATATACATAACAATATCAGCTAGTTTTAAGTTTTAATTTTGATTCTTACTTTCAGTTGAAAAATATTATTTATTATTCAATAAAGAAAGGGTGATTTTAGAGACTGTTTACTACAAAAAAAGATCGAGACATAATTTGGAATAAAAAATGATCAGTCGTAATAAATACGGTTGTGGTAACAGTTGTACAAGGAATTAATTTGTTAAAGGGACGCTGCATATGTTTTGGGGCAAAGAAAATTACCTGGGGGACTTCTTCATGCAGAAAAGAACAGCAAGAGAGAATTCGTCGTAAAAAAATTTTGTTGAAAAGATAATTTTATGGCAACAAACAAGCGGCGAACTGATATGTTGCTGAGCTGACAAAAGTTTTTCAGGGTGAAGAAAGTGACACGAAGAGAACTGGTAGTGCAAAAAAGACACTAAGAATGAAATTCGTCTTCAAAAAAAACTTTTGATAGCAGGTTAAGTTATGTTCAGGCAAATATACACAAAATTGATTGTCAGGAGAGGAGGGGCATAAAATAGAAACAAATATTAGATAATTGGAACAAGAGTGCCCAGGAATTCAGGGGACTTTAGGATCTCAAAGGAAGCCTGCGCCTGATGACCCACCTTTGGCGCACCTCCCTGGATGGCTAAAAATGAATTTTTACAAGGGCTCCTAAAAGTGTTATGGAATAATGAAAGACGACTCAAGAAATATTTTGATGAAAAATAGATATAACTCTGTCTTCAAGTTGAGTATTGGTAACAGATTTGGTTTTGGTAACAGATGAACAATAACTGCGTGTGTTTCATGGTTTTCATGGGGTTCTTAAACAAAAAAAAAATTATTTTGTGACACAAACAAAACAAGATCAAAATTTATCTTCATAGAAGATTAATCGCCAAACTTTTGGAAAATCTCCACTTACGGTTTTAACAAGCAATATAATCGAAAAGGAGATAGAATTTTGATAAGTGATACAGACCAATAACAACCCTGCCCATTGCTAGAATGAAATGACTCTTATTAGAAAACAAAAATGTTTGTTACTGTTTGGCCTAACAAAGCTTATCAGTCATTGCTTATGTTTGAGTGACGAAGTAAATGATTATTTAGCGTAGACATTTTCTCTGTGTGAAAGCATATTGGCGTTTACTTAGCACCTGACAAAGGATGCAGTTGCCTCTAAGAGACTAAATAAGGTCATCCGAGCGAATTCCCTGAGAGCCGTCCCTGTTGTCTTGACAACTTTAAGGACAGGTATCTATCCCGGGAATACTATTTGCTTAAAAACATGCTTTGTATTCACACATGAGTGGGTGCTAAGAGCTACACAAGGATGTGAGAGGATTATAAACCTTCCCATAAATACTAACATGCTGTTTAAATTGAAGGTTATTTATATGAAGGAGTTAAAATGTTATAAATATAATAAAATTTAAGGAAAGCTAAGAATTAATTTGGAAGTTTAAGTCTATTTTGACAGAATTATTGAAAGAGGTGTTATACTAAGAAATTAAACAAATAACACAATATTATATTTTCAATTTTAATAAGCGATATTATTTGCGAAGTAAATTAAGATATGCAAACAGGTCATTAACAAAAGGTTAGCATCAGAAGGAGGAACATGAGTAGGTTAATCCGAAATTTAACCTTGGTTCATGCATATCCCATTGTATGTTGAAATGAGGTTATATGATGTATCTAATTTTGTCTGTAATAAATATCTGTAAAGTTCATGTCCCATGCTATTACCCTTATGTAATGGCGTAAAGTGGGGGGAGACAAATCTTAGAATATCCTGGGAGGGTCTAAGCTACTTAAGGAGCTTAGGGTTTGGCTTTTTGCATCAACATACTTTAAGGAACATTTTTATTTTACCAGGATTGATCCCTCCACCTTTCCATCTGAAATCAAAACTCTAAACCTATGGGGAAAGTCGTCCAAGAAACCCCATCAAAAACCTCCCCACCCACTCCCCATATAACCCACTCCCCATAAAATACCTGCTTTTAAGTTCCTAGACATACTCCTAGGTGGATCAGGTGCTGATTTTAGCGGTAATTCCTTCCCAAAAGGTCAAAAGCTGCACTGATTACGAGGGTAGAGAGATGAAAATTCCATGGAGAGGTTCAAGTCTCGTTGGTTTCCTCCTAAACAAGAATTTTGAATTCATTCTTGTGCATACTTATTATTTAATCACATCATCACTTCATTATAACCACAAAAACAGAACATATCCATGCATCCTGTCTCCTGTGAGCAACAAACTCCAAATAAAGTAAATGCATCTCAAGTATTGAGTTACTCACCCTAATTACTATAAGATATTTTTCATTTGGCTATTTTAAATTGCGCTAAATTACTTTAAAAAAATATATTTATTTACTTACGACATAAGATATATTTACAATTAATTAGAATTTATTTTACTGATTGATCCTGTTGTAAAACGTTGATTTCTGGATATGTACACCTTCTGTGGCTATCCGTTAAAGTGTGGCGGTTCCATAAAATTCATATCTATGATATATAGAAAGCCTTAACAAAAAAGGCTGTCCTAGAAGAGTGATTAGTCTGCATGATTTGAAATGCTTTGATTTTTAGGACAGGAATTCGATTCTCGCTGTCACTAGTTATTTGGTTAGGAACAGTGGTCCGTAGCGTGACTCTGTAAGTTAATCCACGGTCGACCTGTCACTAAATAAGTACATGGAAAAATCTGGGGGATGTAAACAGGAAGTGTGTGTGAATGCATAGGATGATTGGCTCCGATCCCCCCTCCCCCCCCTAATTGCACTTCCTGGCTGAAGGGCCATGAAAAGGAGATCAGTATTGCCGATAGGGACTGTAAAATCTAGGCTTTATTATTTATTCGCATAACTAGTGGGCCTTTCAACTACGCTGAACCAAATGGTTATCTCAAAATTTTTATTGGATGTGTTTGGGGAAGTGGTGAGCGTGGGGGGGTTACCCTCCAATTACTTCCAAACATTGAAGAAACCACAAGAAATTTCCATTTCCAATCGAATGAGCCTCTTTCGAAGCTTCTGCGACAACTCCTTCTATACGAAATGCTCTGGTCTGAAAAAATAACAATATATGAATAATACATAGTGCACACATTGCTCTTTACTTAGGCAGCGCTATTGCGCTGCGTATGATCAACGCTTTGGATGAATCAAGGCTGCTCAGATTGGTATTGATCAATAATGATTATGCCTAGGTGTTGGTGTCTAGCAAGGGCCGTATTTGAATAGGACAAGCTATTGGCAGTCCTAGCATGCGATCATTTTTTGTTCGTGAAACAATTAAAATTGATTTTTTTTAAATGAAAGTAAAGAGCGGTGTTAAAGGTTAAAACGGGCAGAAATTATACTGTATATGAGAGAGACTGTCCCCTCCGCTCCTTGGCCCCTTCATATTACGCCATAGTCGATAGAATTCTACTAAAGCACTATGAGTGTAGCGAATGAAGTAGCTGGGTAGTAAAAGGTGGTTGTTTTTTCTTTTTTTTTCACTGATTACCTTTTAAAAAATTTGAACAGAAAATAATATAGTTTAAAGAAAATACGCATGAAAAAGCTCATCCATTCTTGAGACACTGCAAAATTACTTTTATCTCATTATTTATGCCCTTTTGTTCGAAGACTCGTTCTTAGAGCAAAAAGACAAAACTCGTTCTTAGACAAAAAGTCAGATTTTGGGAGAAAGAGCGAATTTCCAGGTCTTTGTGTCCCACTCCTTTTTTAGTTTGGCTTTTCAAGATTGGAGGGAAACTACATTAACATTTAAGTGAGAGTAGATTCCAGTAGCTGACCATTCTTTTGTAAATTGATCTCATCAGTAGATATGACCCTAAAGGTCCGAACGGGGCACCAAATATGGGCATAGAGTCCCTAGCGGAGATGGATTTTTGAGAATTTGATTTCGTAATAAAAGTGTGTCAATGCCCTCTTTTTCCAAGGATAATTGTTTCCGGAAGTTTATTAATATCTTTGGAGTTCGACCAGAATTGTTTCCGGGGCAAAGTTTAGATCACACGTAACAATGATGTCATGGTTGATTGATTTGACATGAAAGGGGAATTAATTTGTTGTTTCTAAGGGGAATTATTGATTCACGAAAGGGGAATAAATTTGTTGTTTCCAAAGAGAATTGTTTCCGAGCAAATGTCTATTAATGTCTTTGGAGTTCTACCAAGAGAATTGTTTCCGGGTGAATGTTTTGATCTTAGCGATGAAGTGATTAGCGCGCGAAAGGGTTTCCCAGTAATTTCAAATGTTAAAGCACAGAGATGTCAAAAACAAAAGGAACTCACTGAAATTACGTTTAGGGATTATTTGGGTGAAACCGTTTTAGACATTTTAGGGAATTATTTCGGTGAAACAGTTAGAGACATTTTAAAAGATGATTTTAGAAAAGGTTTTAGAAGAGAATTTGAGGGTGAAACTCTGTGGTCGTTATAGTAAACAAGTTGTATTTGAACAGTGTCGTGATGTCCTCTACCCCGACCCAAAGGGCACTGATCCCTATACCCCAACCCCGAAGGAAGACCCCCGGCCCCCAAAGGTTCCCCGGTTTCCTAGTAATTTCAAATGTGAGGTTATGTTATGTTTATTTTTTGCTATGTTAGGTTATGTTAGGTTATGTTAGGTTATGTTATGTTATGTTAGGTTATGTTATGTTATGTTATGCTATGTTATGTTATGTTATGTTACTTTATGTTATGTTATGTTATGTTATGTTATGTTATGTTATGCTATGTTATGTTATGTTATGTTATGTCATGTTATGTTATGTTATGTTATGTTAATTTATGTTATGTTATGTTATGCTATGCTATGCTATGTTATGTTATATTATGTTATGTTATGTTATGCTATGTTATGCTATGTTATGCTATGCTATGTTATGTTCTTTTCAAAGGGCATTTCAGAGCAAGTTCACTTTCAGTAGTGTTTGCTTGTTGTTTACCTTGTCACAGTTACATTCTCTTGATTTTTCAAAGTTCATTTTGTATTTCTTTCATTGAAATGCAAGAGTTGGAATATTTAAGTAGTGTTTTGTCGTGGTTTACCTTGTCACAGTTACATTCTCTTGATTTTTCAAATTTCATTTTGAATTTCTTTCACTGAAATGCACGAGTTGGATTATTTCAGTAGTGTTTTGTCGTGGTTTACCTTGTCAAAGTTACATTCTCTTGATTTTTCAAAATTCATTTTGGAAATCTTCGTTGAAATGCAGGAGAGGGAATAATTCAGTAGTGTCTGGTGGTGGTTTACCTAGCCACTGACACATTCTCTTCAATTTTCTAAGTTGATTTCGTTTTTCTTAAGTTTAAATGCAATAATTGTACTATTTCAGTAGATTTTTGGCGTGGTTTTCCTTAACAAACTTATATTCTCTTGATTTTTCAAAGTTCATTTTGGATTTCTTTCGTTGAAATTCAAGAGTTGGAATATTTCAGTAGTGTTTTGATGTGGTTTACAGTGTCACAGTTACATTCTCTTGATTTTTTAAAGTTCATTTGAATTCTTTCATTGAAATGCAAGAGTTGGAATATTTGAGTAGTGTTTTGTCGTTGTTTACCTTGCCACAGTTACATTATCTTGATTTTTCAATGTTGAGTTTGAATTTATTTCCTTGAAAAGAAAGAATTGGAATATTTCAGTAGCGTTTTGTCGTGGTTTACCTTGTAACAGTTGTATTTTATTGATTTTTCAAAGTTCATTTTGAATTTCTATCATTGAAATGCAAGAACAGGAATATTTCAGAAGTGTTTGGTTGTGGTTTACCTTATCGAAGTTACATTGTCTTGATTTTCCAAAGTTCATTTTGTATTTCTCTCGTTGAAATGCAAGAGTTGGAATATTTCAGTTGAGTTTTTTCTTAGTTTACCTTGCCACAGTTACATTCTCTTGATTTTTCATAGTTCATTTGAATTTCTTTCATTGAAAAGCAAAAGATGTTATATTTCGGAAGTGTCTCGTCGTGGTTTACCTTGTCATAATTATATTTCCTTGATTTGTCAAAGTTTTTTTTCTATTTCCTTTGTTGAAATGCACGAGTTGGACTACTTAAGTAGTCTTTCGTCGTGGTTTAACTTATCACAGTTACATTCTCTTAATTTTTCAAAATTCATTTTGAATTTCTATCTTTGAAATGCAAGAGTTGGAATATTTAAGTAGTTTTTTGTTGTGGTTTACCTTTTCACAGTTACATTCTCTTGATTTTTCAAAGATCATTTTAATTTATTTTATTTGAATGCTAGAGTTGGAATATTTCAGTCGTGTTTTGTCATGGTTTACCTTGTCAGAGTTACATTTTCTTGTTTTTTTCAAAGTTCATTTTGAATTTCTTCCGTTGAAATGCAAGAGTTGGAATATTTTACTAGTGTTTTGTTGTGGTTTACCTTGTCACACTTACATTTTCTTGATTTTTCATAGTTCATTTCGGTTTTCTTTCATTGAAATGCAAGAGTTGGAATATTTTAGTAGTGTTTTGTTGTTGGTTTACCTTGTCACACTTACATTCTCATGATTTTTCAAATTTCATTTTGGATTTCTTTCATTGAAAAGCAAGAGTTGGAATATTTCAGTAGTGTTTTGTCGTGGTTTACAATGTCACAGTTACATTCTCTTAATTTTTCAAAGTTTGTTTTGAATTTCTTTCATTGAAATGCAAGAGTTGGAATATTTCAGTAGTGTTTTGTTGTGGTTTACCTTGTCACACTTACATTTTCTTGATTTTTCAAAGTTCATTTTGGATTTCTTTCATTGAAATGCAAGAGTTGGAATATTTCAGTAGTGTTTTGTCATGGTTTACCTTGTCACAGTTACATTCTCTTGCTTTTTCAAAGTTCATTTTGAATTTCCTTTGTTGAAATGCAAGAGTTGTATTATTTCAGTAGTGTTTTGTCGTGGTTTACCTTGTCACAGTTACATTCTCTTGATTTTTTAAAGTTCATTTTGGATTTCTTTCGTTGAAATGCAAGAGTTGGAATATTTCAATAGTGTTTTGTTGTGCTTTACCATGTCAGAATTACATTCTCTTGATTTTTCAAAGATCGTTTTGAATTTCTTTCATTGAAATGCAAGAGTTGGATTATTTCAGTAGTGTTTTTTCGTGGTTTAACTTGTCAAAGTTACATTCTCTTGATTTTTCAAAGTTCATTTTGAGTTTCTTTCATTGTAATGCAAGAGTGGAAGTCTTTCAGTAGTTTTTGGTTGTGGTTCCCAGTTGCACAGTTACATTTTCTTGTTTTTTCAAAGTTCATTTTGGATTTATTTCGTTGGTAAGCACGAGTTGGAGCATTTCAGTAGAGTTTTGTCGTGGTTTACCATGTCAATGTTACATTCTCTTAATTTTTCAAAGTTTGTTTTGAATTTCTTTCATTGAAATGCAAGACTGGGATTATTTCTGTAGCGATTTTTCAAGGTTTACCTTGTCACAGTTACAATCTCTTGAATTTTAAATGTTCCTTTGGATTTCAATTGTTGAAATGCAAGAGTTTGACTATATCAGTTGTGTTTTGCCATGGTTTACATGGTCATAATTACATCTTCTTGATTTTTCATTATCCATTTTGGATTTATGTCATTGAAATGCAAAACTTTGGAATATATTAGTAGTATTTTGTTGTGCTTTACCTTGTCACTGTCACAGTATCTTGATTTTCCAAATATCTTTTAGAGTTTCTTTCGTTGAAATGAACGATTGTGAACGTTGTAGTACAGGTTTTTCGTGATCTAACTTGTCATAGATACATTTTTTTGTTTTTTCAATTTTACTTTTCAATTTCCTTCGTTGAAATGCTAAAGTTGGAATATTTCAGTAGTGTTTTGTTGTGCTTTACCTTGTCACAGTTACATTTTCATGATTTTTCAAAGTTCATTTCGGTTTTCTTTCATTGAAATGCAAGAGTTGGAATATTTCAGTAGTGTTTTGTCGTGGTTTACCTTGTCACAGTTACATTCGCTTGATTTTTCAAAGTTCATTTTGAATTACTTTCATTGAAATGAAAGAGTGGGATTATTTCAGTAGTGTTTTGTCGCGGTTTACCCTCTGACAGTTACATTCCCTGATTTTTCAAAGTTCATTTTGGATTTCTTTCATTGAAATGCAAGATTTGAAATATTTCAGTAGTGTTTTGTCGTGGTTTACCTTGTCATACTTACATTCTCTTGATTTTTCAAAGTTAATTTTGGATTTCTTTCATTGAAATGCATAAGTTTGAATATTTCAGTAGTTTTTGTTGTGGTTTACCTTGTCACACGTACATTTTCTTTTTTTTTCAAAGTTTATTTGGATTTTTTTCGTTGAAATGAAAGAGTTGGAATATTTCAGTAGTGTTTTGTCGTGGTTTATCTTGTCACAGTTACAATCTCTTGATTTTTCAAAGTTGATTTTGGATTTCTCTCGTTGAAATGCAAGAGTTGAATTATTTCAGTAGTGTTTTGTCGTGGTTTACCTTGTCACAGTTACATTCTCTTGATTTTTCAAAGTATATTTTGGATTTCGTTCGTTGAAATGCAAGAGTTGGAACATTTCAGTAGTGTTTTGCTGTGGTTTACCTTATCACAGTTACATTCTCTTAATTTTTCAAAATTCATTTTGAATTTCTATCTTTGAAATGCCAGAGCTGGAATATTTCAGTAGTGTTTTGTTGTGGTTTACCATATCACAGTTACATTCTCTTGATTTTTCAAAGTTCATTTGAATTTCTTTTATTGAAATGCAAGAGTTGGAATATTTCAGTCGTGTTTTGTCATGGTTTACCTTGTCAGAGTTACATTTTCTTGTTTTTTTCACAGTTCATTTTGAATTTCTTCCGTTGAAATGCAAGAGTTGGAATATTTTAGTAGTGTTTTGTTGTGGTCTACCTTGTCACACTTACATTTTCTTGATTTTTCATAGTTCATTTCGGTTTTTTTTCATTGAAATGCAAGAGTTGGAATATTTTAGTAGTGTTTTGTTGTGGTTGACCTTGTCACACTTACATTCTCATGATTTTTCAAATTTCATTTTGGATTTCTTTCATTGAAATGCAAGAGTTGGAATATTTCAATAGTGTTTTATCGTGGTTTACCTTGTCACACTTGCATTCCCTTGATTTTTCAAAGTCCATTTTAAATTTCTTTGATTGAAATGCAAGACTTGGATTGTTTTAGTAGCGTTTTGTCATAATTTACCTTTTCACAGTTATATTTCCAAGATTTTTCGAAGTTCATTTTGAATTTCATTTGTTGAAATGCCAGATTTGGAATATTTCAGTTTTCTTTCTTCATGGCGATCATAATCGCAGTTAAATTTTAAAAATTTTTAAAATCTCATTTTGGATTTCTTTTGTTGAAATGCAAGAGTTGAATTATTTCAGTAGTGTTTTGTCGTGGTTTACCTTGTCACAGTTACATTCTCTCGATTTTTTAAAGTTCATTTTGGATTTCTTTCGTTGAAATGTAAGAGTTGGAATATTTCAGTAGTGTTTTGTTGTGGTTTACCATGTCATACTTACATTCTCTTGATTTTTCAAAGTTCATTTTGAATTTCTTTCATTGAAATGCAAGAGTTGGATTATTTCAGTAGTGTTTTTTCGTGGTTTACCTTGTCAAAGTTACATTCTCTTGATTTTTCAAAGTTCATTTTGAGTTTCTTTAATTGAAATGCAAAAGTTGGAGTCTTTCAGTAGTTTTTGGTTGTGGTTTACCTTGTCACAGTTACATTATCTTGATTTTTCAAAGTTCATTTTGGTTTTATTTCGTTTAAAAGCAAGAGTTGGATTATTTCAGTAGTGTTTTGTCGTGGTTTACCATGTCACAGTTACATTCTCTTTATTTTTCAAAGTTCGTTTTGAATTTCTTTCATTGAAATGCAAGAGTGGAATTATTTCAGTAGTGTTTTGTCGTGGTTTACCATATCACAGTTACAATCACTTGATTTTTCAAATTTCCTTTTGTGTTTGATCCGTTGAAATGCAAGAGTTGGAATATTTCAGTAGTGCTTTGTCCTGGTTTACCTGGTCACAGTTACATTCTCTTAATTTTTCAAAGTTCATTTTGAATTTCTTTCGTTGAAATGCAAGAGTGGGAACATTTCCGTAGTATTATTTCATGCTCCACCTTGTCACGGTTACATTCTCTCGATTTTTCAAAGTTCATTTTGGATTTTTTTCATTGAAATGCAATAGTTGGAATATTTTAGTATAGCTTTGTCGTGCTTTACCTTTTCACAGTTACATTCTCTTGAATTTTCAAAGTTCATTTTGAATTTCTTTCGTTGAAATGCAAGAGTTGTAATATTTCAGTAGTGTCTTGTTGTGGTTTACCTTGTCACAGTTACATTTTCATGAAAAGTTCATTTCGGTTTTCTTTCATTGAAATGCAAGAGTTGGAATATTTCAGTAGTGTTTTGTCGTGGTTTACCTTGTCACAGTTACATTCTCTTGATTTTTCTAAGTTAATTTGAATTTCTTTCATTGAAATGCAAGAGTTGGATTATTTCAGTAGTGTTTTGTCGTGGTTTACTATGTAACAGTTACATTCTCACGATTTTTCAAAGTTCATTTTGGATTTCTTTCATTGAAATGCAAGAGTTGGAATATTTCAGTAATTTTTTGTCGTGGCTTACTTAGACACAGTTACATTCATATGATTTTCCAATCTTCATTATTGTATATTTTCGTTGAAATGTGAGAATTTGATATGGTTAGTAGTGTTTTGTCTTGGTTTAGCTTGTCATAGTGAAAGTATCATTACTTTAAAAAGTTCAGTTTTGATTTATTTCATTGAAATGAAATAGTTCGAATATTTCAGTAGTTTTTGTTGTGGTTTACCTTGTCACACGTACATTTTCTTGATTTTTCAAAGTTTATTTGGATTTCTTTCATTGAAATGCAAGAGTTGGAATATTTCAGTAGTGTTTTGTCGTGGTTTACCTTATCACAGTTACATTCTCTTGATTTTTCAAAGTTCATTTTAGATTTCTCTCGTTGAAATGCCAGAGTTAGATTATTTCAGTAGTGTTTTGTCGTGGTTTACCTTGTCACAGTTACATTATCTTGATTTTTCAAATTTAATTTTGGATTTCCTTCGTTGAAATGCAAGAGTTGGAATATTTCAGTATTGTTTTGTCATGGTTTACCTTTGTCACAGTTAGATTCTCTTAATTTTTCAAGTTCATTTTGAATTTCTTTCGTTGAAAAGCAATAATTGGAATATATTAATAGTGTTTTGTCGTGGTTTACTTTGTCAAAGTTACATTCTCTTGATTTCTCAAAGTTCATTTTGAATTTCTTTCGTTGAAATGCAAGAGTTGGAATATTTCAGTAGTGTTTGGTTGTGGTTTACCTTGTCACAGTTACATTTTCTTGATTTTTCAAAGTTCATTTGAATTTCTTTCATTGAAATGCAAGAGCTGAAATATTTCAATAGTGTTTTGTTGTGGTTTACCTTGTCACACTTACATTCTCTTGATTTTTCAAAGTTAATTTCGAATTTCTTTCATTGAAATGCAAGAGTTGGATTATTTCAGTAGTGTTTTGTCGTGCATTTCAACGAAGGAAATCGAAAATGAACTTTGAAAAATCAAGGGAATATAACTGTGACATGGTAAACCACGACAAAACACTACTGAAATAATCCCACTCTTGCATTTCAATGAAAGAAATTCAAATGAACTATGAAAAATCAAGAGAATGTAACTGTGGCAAGGTAAACCAAGACAAAACCCAACTGAAATATTCCAACTCTTGCATTTCAACGATAGAAATACAAAATGAACTTTGAAAAATCAAGAGAATGTAACTGTGACAAGGTAAATCACAACAAAACACTACT
This sequence comes from Artemia sp. Qi Xiang Cuo, assembly GCF_049724085.1. Classification (NCBI taxonomy): domain Eukaryota; kingdom Metazoa; phylum Arthropoda; class Branchiopoda; order Anostraca; family Artemiidae; genus Artemia; species Artemia sp. Qi Xiang Cuo. The sequence goes on from NC_142803.1 coordinate 8,273,004, forward strand.
GAAATATTCCAACTCTTGCATTTCAATGAAAAAATCAAAATGAACTTTGAAAAATCAACAGAATGTAACTGTGACAAGGTAAACCACAACAAAACACTACTGAAATATTCCAACTCTTGTATTTCAACTAAAAAAATTAAAAATCAACTTTCAAAAATCAAAAGAATGTAAGTGTGTCAAGCTAAATCACGACAAAACACTACTGAAATATTCCAACTCATGCATTTCAATGAACGAAATTCAAATCAAGTTTGAAAAATCAAGAGAATGTAACTGTGATACTGCAAACCACATCAAAACACTACTGAAATATTCAAACTCTTGCATTTCAACGAAATAAACCCAAAATGATCTTTGAAAAATCAAGAAAATGTAATTGTGGAAAGGTAAACCACGCGAAAACACTATTGAAATATTCCAACTCTTGCATTTCAATGAAAGAAATCCAAAATGAACTTTGAAAAATCAAGAGAATGTAACTGTAACAAGGTAAACCACAACCAAACACTACTGAAATATTCCAACTCTTGCATTTCAACGAAGAAATTCAAAATGAACTTTGAAAAATCAAGAGAATGTAACTTTGACAAGGTAAACCTCAACAAAACACTACTGAAATATTCTAATTCTTGCATTTGAACGAAAGAAGCTCAAATGAACTTTGAAAAATCATGAGAGTGCATCTATGACATGGTAAACTACAACAAAACACTATTGTAATAAAGCAACTCTTGTTTCTCAATGAGATAAAGTCAGAATGAACTTTGAAAAATCAAGAGAATATAACTGTGACAAGGTAAACCACAAGCAAACATTACTGAAAGTGAACTTGCTCTGAAATGCCCTTTGAAAAGAACATAACATAACATAACATAACATAACATTACATAGCATAACATAACATAACATAACATAGCATAGCATAGCATAACATAACATAACATAACATAACATAACATAACCTAGCATAACATAACAAAACATAACATAACTTAACCTATGATAACATAACATAACATAACATAACCTAACCTAACATAACGTAACATAACCTAACCTAACCTAACCTCACATTTGAAATTACTAGGAAACCGGGGAACATTTTGGGGCGGGGGTCTTCCTTTGGGGTTGGGGTATGGGGATCGGTGCCCTTTGGGTCGGGGTAGAGGACCTCACGACACTGTTCAAATAAAACTTGTTTACTGTAATGACCACAGAGTTTCACCCTCAAATTCTCTTCTAAAACCTTTTCTAAAATCATCTTTTAAAATGTCTCTAACTGTTTCGCCGAAATAATTCCCTAAAATGTCTAAAACGGTTTCGCCCAAATAATCCCTAAACGTAATTTCAGTGAGTTCCTTTTGTTTTTGACATCTCTGTGCTTTCACATTTGAAATTACTGGGAAACCCTTTCGCGCGCTAATCACTTCATCGCTAAGATCAAAACATTCACTCGGAAACAATTCTCTGCGTAGAACTCCAAACACATTCGCTCGGAAACAATTCTCTTTAGAAACAACAAATTTATTCCCCTTTCGTGAATCAATAATTCCCCTTAAAACAACAAATTAATTCCCCTTTCGTGTCAAATCAATCAACCATGACATCATCTGTCACGTGTGATGTAAACATTGCCCCGGAAACAATTCTGGTCGAACTCCAAAGATATTAATAAACTTCCGGAAACAATTCTCCTTGGAAAAAGAGGTCATTGACACACTTTGATTACGCAATCAACTTCTCAGAAATCCATCTCCCCTAGGGACTCTATGCCCATATTTGGTGCCCCGTTCGGACCTTTAGGGTCATCTCTACTCTCATCTAGATAGTCTCTGGTATTGACTTCAATATTGTTGTGGCTGAAAATTTTTGAGCCTGCTTTATACAGTTTTAGCAACGATTAAGTAACTTAACTTATCCCGGAAGCTGGTGAATCTTCTTGAGAAGTACGTCAATTCAATGTGTTGCTTCTTGGCTCAATTAACTTTGTTGAGTAACTTCCAGAGTCATTAATTGGGAAAGGGTGGGACTAATGGAAAGCATTTGCCCCCTAGATTTCAGAAAGTACCCAATTTTTGTATTTTCATAGAAAAAATTGAAGAAACAAAATTATCCCATCTAGATTTTGAAAAATTCCATCTTGCTCTCCAAAATTTCAGTGATTTAGCTTCACTGACAGCCTCTGGTAGAATTGAATTTTGTTACAGCTGAGAATTTGGGAATTTCCTTCATACAGCCTATACGAAGTGGTATGATAGTAGTTAGCACCATGTCACTTCGCATGCACTGAAAAAACAAGTGTGGCCATTACAAGAACACCTATTGAGACAGGCTTTTAATAACTGTTTAACTGTGATGACTCAAGTTGTGAGTTTAAGACCTATTACAGGATTTTGGGCATAGTGATCCTCTACCATATTTTAATGTGTATTTGAGGGATTTCCATGGGCAACGGCATGGATTTCATCAGAAACCCTCCTCTCCTGTTTCTCTTTTTGAAGCTTTCCCCTCCTCAACGCCTCGCTCTTTACGCTAGAGTTTTCTTATTGTTTAAAAAAACTAAAGTTGTGAGACAGTTTCAAACTTTAGCGTAAAGAGCGCGGCGTTGAGGAGGGGACAGCCCCTATCATATACGGAATAATTTCTGCTCGTCATAAGTTTTAATGTTGCTCTTTACTTTCAGTAAAAAAAAAAAATTTATTCAATTTTTGAACGTTTTTGAATTGATGCAGGTTTTGATTTTGGCTCAGCGTACATGAATAATTAAAACAAAATTTGCATATTAATTTTACTCTTATTTGGTTAAATGGCTTTCTCGAAAGTTGTTTAATTTTATTTACGAACGTTTTTATTAGTAATAAATATACGTAGCTTCTGAATCTACTTACCTAACGAACTTCTATATTCATATATTTTTAATGCGTATATTAGCGGGATCACCCCTTAGTCAATACCTCGCTCTTTACGCTAAATTTTGAATTTTTTTCCAATTCTTTAAAAAGGACCCCTTAATCACAAAGGCCGTTAATTAGAATAAACAACTCCTATGAAAGTACTAAAAAATCTTTGGCTGAAAGAGCGAGGTATTGGCTAGGGAGCGAACCAAATCATATACGTAATAATTTCTGTTCGTTTTAAGCTTTCATGTTGCTCCTTGCTTTCAATTGAAAAACTGGTTTTTCCTATTTAATTTATGATCGTTTTTTAAATAATGCTCGGAAATCCGGCGTCCCCTTCATAGCAATTTCCCTTCCCCCATGAAAACTTCCTCCACGGAAAGATCCTCCCCCGTAACACTCGACCTCCCCCCCCACTACCAGAAAAAATCCTCCCTGAAAACGTTGTATACTTCCCAATAACCAATACTATACGTAAACATTAGCTAAAGTTCATAACTTTCAGCCCTCCCTCTGGGGACTTTGGGGGACTAAGTCATCCTAAAAGACATATTTATTATATTTTCGACCATGGTGAACAAAATAGCTATCTCATAATTTTGATCGGGTGACTTTGGAAAAAATTACCGTAGGAGGGGGCCTAGTTGCCCTCCATTTTTTCACTTAAAAAGGGCACTAGAACTTTTAATTTCCATTCGAATGAGCCCTTCTAAGATATTCTAGGACCACTGGGTCGATACGATCAACCCTGGGGAAAAAAAATAAGCACGCATCCGTGATTTCTTCTGGCAAAAAATACAAAATTCCACATTTTTGCAGATAGGAGATTGAAACCTCTACAGTATGGTTCTCCAATACGCTGAATCTGATGGTGTGTTTTTTATTGAGGTTCTATAGCTTTTAGGGGGGTCTCCTTTTTTAGAAAATCATGCAAATTTTCTCAGGTGCGTAACTTTTGATGGACTAAACTTGATTAAACTTATATATTTGAAATCAACATTAAAATGTGATTCTTGTGATGTATCTATTGGTATCAAAATTCCGTTTTTTAGAGTTTCGGTTACTATTGAGCCGGGTCGCTCCTTACTTACAGTTAGTTACAAAGAACTGTTCCATTTATTACAAACTTCATGCTTTATAAACTTCATTCGTGTCTGTCTTGTCGGTTGGACGATGGGGGAAACAATAGATCTACGAGAAAGCTTTACAGAAGGAGGTGAAATTATGTACTAGTAGAAAACAATCATCGACGCTACATCAAACCTCTCACTAATAAACTGGAGAGAGTCGTGGGGAACGACTGCACTATCATAGCTCTGAATTTAATGTTAGAAATGAAAGAAAATTTAATATCTAAAATTCGTTTAATTAAAAGTAAACAGTAATGTTTAAAAGTAAAAAATGAAGTGTCAAGAGCATTAAAATAAAAACTTTCTCCCCTCTGAAATTACCTTAGGTTTGTTAATGCCTAATAACCGCACCTTCTGAGATTTTCTTCTGGTTGTTTAGTATTTATGAAGTTATTTGGTTAGAATTATACTTTCGTCAGTATTGCCACGGCGAACCGTGAAAATAATGTAAATAGGCGAAACCAATTAACTAAATTTGACAGCACTTTTTGACCCTAAGAATTGAACAACACGAACAAACTGTTGATTCCCAAAGACAGCTACTTCTTCAAACAAAAGCTAAGCCTCCTTAAGCTTGTTGTGGCCATATATGTTTAGCCTATTTTTGCTGAGTTTTTTTTATTGTTTGACCTCCTCCCCTAAAAATTCTTTGTACGTGCCTGGACTAGTGACACCCATCAAAACAACCCATCAAAACAGCTCAATTCAACCCCAACATTCTTGGGGTTGAATTGAATTCTGTGAATTCTTCTTTTATTTCTTACTTTCTTTTGGTTCGGAGTTACGATTCAAATTACAAACGGAAAAGGTCATTTTATGTAAAATAACTGCTGTTTCGTATAAGAACTGAAGACAACAATTGAAATAATTTTTGTTCGATAAAATAAAAACAAAAAAAACTGTCACTCGAAATTGCTCAAATCTTCATTTTGGAGCGATGCAAATTTGAAGTTTGAGGAGGTGAGACTTAGACCGAGTCAATCTAAAATATTAGACGGGAAGGGAGTGATTAAAATGGTGTTTTGGGGGTTTTCTATAAGCTGGATTTATTAAGATAATTTTTATTGAAATTTAACAAAAAAAATCTAGTGGGTTATCTTCTTTTCTGAAAAACTCTAAATTGTCCTGTCTTTATTGATTTGCCTTTTATCTTGTACGTATTACTCATCAACTTTTGGTCTAAAACATCAATAATGGCAATTAAAAACAGCAACAACAAAATAAGCAAAATAGTAGCCTGGGGCTATATACACGCATCCGGGGGGGGGTGTCTTTCTGTTGTGCAGAAAACTGGAAGCAGCACTTACAGTTGAATAAATAGGAATTTCCTTAAGGTAAGGAAGCACGAATTGTTATTATTATATACTTTTTAGACACCTTTAAAAAGTTGGAGGGAGGATTTTTAATGAGATTACGAAAAAATATATTTGGTACTGGTGCATAATGAGGACACTTCTATATACTGCTAAAGAAGTCAAGTTTGGTTAATGCTAATGAAGTAAAATACCGTGGGATGAATATACAATAGTTTACAAGCTAATTTGGGCTATTTATTTGAACATTGGGGGGGGGGGGAGAGCATAGCATATATTAAATACGTAACCTAACCTAGCTACCCCACGGCTTTACAGTCATTTATGTATAACGGTCTCTTGAGAATAGCCTGTTTGACGGGTGTTTTCGCGAGCTTGAAATTTATGTCAATAAGATAAAACTCAAACTTCTGTCACCACTATGCGCCTTTTTTTTATTATTATTATTATTATTACAGGCTTCACGGCTCCATCACAGTTAATGATTTGCTGCTAGTCCTTGTAATTAGCTCAATTTTCAACACTAAGATATTTGTTATACCTTTACTTGAGCGCGTCAAGGGAAGGATTTTCCTGGATTACCTCTGCCAGCAATCCATTCCATGTGGCAACCGATCATCGGGCGAAACTCATTTTCAGATATTCTTGGTGGAGAGTACCCTGCTCAGTGTAGTCTTGACGGGCTGTTCTTCAACGAGCTGATCGCAAGGGCTTTGCTTTGCCAGGAACGAGCTTCGATAGATCCTCTGATGGAGGGTTACACATTTACTTGTAAAAAGCCGACATGGACGCCACATCGAGGCGTTTTTGGATCAACTGTGGGGTTTCTGCTTCCGTGTTGTCAGAGGTTGCTGCATGAACTGCTCAATTTTGAATACGTTGGAGTGGAGCGATGCGGCTTTGTAGTGCACCAGCAAAGAGAGGACATGATATTCCATGATAGGTTGGATGCACGAAATGAAAAGTGACATAATTGACCCATCAGCGAGTAGACTTTTGCATCCTAGTGCCTTGGAGCAAGAGGATCTAATTCTACTGAAATGCTGACTCCATGAGAGATCCTAAGAGAAATTAACTCCAAGTAGGCGCAGTGTGTCAACTCGCGTTATTTCCTCACCTTTGAAGACGAAATCAGGATAAGCCCTCATATTACGTGCCATAGAAATTAGGAGCTAATTAATTCTCGATGCGTTAAAACTTACAAGCCATGCATCTATCAACGCCTCAATTCTCTACAGGTCAACCTGAAGCTTCTTGTGGGGTTTGCTTGCATCTTCGTCTTTTGCAATTGATGTTTTTGTTGTTGTGTCATCAGCAAAGAGACGAGCTTTCTTCACAAGGTTGTCCCCCTAGGTCGTTTGTGAACACCAAGAAAAGAGTTAGCCCAAGAATACTTCCTTGGGGTACTCCTGATAAGACTGGGTGTTCTTTTGATATGAAGCCGTCGAGGACAGCTTGCAAAGATTGCTGACGAAGAAAGTTCGAAAGCACCGAAAGTCCGAACGTCCGAAAGTTTTATTATTATTTTTTTTTCCAGAGGCACTTCATATGGAAGGGGTCGTCGTAAAAACTTCGAAAGGGGCTCACTCGATTGGAACTCGAGAGTTCTAGTGCCCTTTTTAATACTAGAAAATGATTGGAGGGCAACTAGCCCCCCCCCCACGCCCATCATTACCCCAAACACATCCAATCTAAATTTTGAGATATCTATTTTGTTCAGTTGTTTTGTAGTTGATTTCCAGATAGAAAATATATTTTTGTGGAGGAAACTCCCCCACAACCGTCAGAACAAGGGTTTTAAGTTATGCCCTGGGGGCATATAAGGTTCTTATAGAAGGCGTTGTCATAGAAACTTCAAAACAGGCTCATTCGATTGGAAATTAAAGGGCTAGCGCCCTTTTTAATAGTCGAAAGTGATTGGAGTGTAACTAGCCCCCCCCCCACGGCCATCATTTCCCCAAACACATCCAATCAAAATTTTGAGATATCCATTTTGTTCAGCGTAGTTGATTTCCAGATAGAAAATATTTTTTTTAGGAGGACACTCCCCCACAACTTTCAGGGCAATGGTTGTAAGTTATGTCCTGGGGGCATACAATGTTTTTATATAAGGCGTTGTATTAAAAACTACAAAAAAGGCTCAGTCGATTTGAAATTTAAAGGGCTAGTGCCCTTTTTATTAGTCGAAAGTGATTGAAGGGCAACTAGCCCCCTCCCCACGCCCATCATTCCCCCAAACACATACAATCCAAATTTTGAGATAGCCATTTGGTTCAGCGTAGTTGATTTCCAGTTAGAAAATATATTTTTAGGAGAAAATCCCCCTCAACCTTTAGGGCAAGGGTTTTAAGTTATGCCCTGGGGGCATTTAAAGTTTTTGTAGAAGGCGTTGTCGTAGAAACTTCAAAAAGGGCTCATTAGATTGGAAATTCAGTGGGCTAGTGCCCTTTTTAATAGTTGAAAGTTATTGGGGGGCAACTAGCCCCCCCACGCCCATCATTCCCCCAAACACATCCAAGTAAAATTTTGAGATAGCCATATTGTTCAGCGTAGTTGATTTTCAGAAAGAAAATATGATTTTGAGGATGACACTCCCCACAACATCAAGGCACGGGTTTTAAGTTATACCCTGGGGGTAAATAATGTTTTTATATAAGGCGTTATCGTAGAAACTTAAAAAAAGTCTAATTTGAATTGTAATTCAATTGGATTGTGCCATTTTTAACAGTTTAAGGTGATTTGAAGGCAATTAACCCTCTCACGTCCACCTTTACCCCAAAGACAACCAGTCAAAGTTTTGAAATAGCCATTTTATTAAACGTAGTTTTAAGTTCTGGAAATTAGGTCTTTGAGCATGAAAACTCCCCCACAACCCTCAGGGCAAGGGTTGTAATTTTAGGATTCTCCGAATCCTTCATATTATTTCTTATGGAAGGGATACTCGTATAAACTTTAGGTTGGGCTCATTTGATTGGAAATTAAAAGTTCTTGTCCACTTTTTAAGAGTCAAAAGAGATTGGAGGGCAACTAGCCCCCCCCCCTCCTTCACGCCCTAAATCAATCAGATAAAAATTTTGTTAAAAATAGTTGAAAGGTTAAGTAACAAAATTCTGGCGTGGACAAAAACCCCCAGGGCCCGGGGGCAGGAAGGGATTCTTGCATAAACTTCAGAGAGGGCTCATTTGATTGGAAATTGGAAGTTCTAGTCCAGCTCTTACGAGTCATAATCGATCGAAGGGCAAGTACCCCCCCCCCCCACGCCCTTTTTCCCCACCCCTCCCTTTGAACTAATTCTGTTTATACCTGAAGGCCCAATGAGAGTTAGAATATTTTGGTATTAACACACACCTATTAGGCATCTTCTCTCCTCCCTAACAAGAAAAGAAACAGAGAGTGTAAGGCATTGGTGGATCCAGAGGAGGGTGAGGGAGGCCCCCCCCCCCCCAGACGTAGTCTTAAGTAATGTAATTTACTTAATTAACGCAAGATTGCGTTAATTAAACTTGCTCCTAACGCAATTTTGTCGGATCAACCTATTTTGCGCCCCCCCCCCTAAAAAAAAACTCCTGGATCCGCCCCTGATGTAAGGGCACTATAAATTTTAATTTGTAATTCAATGAACCCCGTTCCAAAGTTTATGCGGCCAATTCTTCCACATAAAGTGCCCCTGGAAAAATAAATAATTATTAATTCATTGAACCCTTATGGCTCTTTACTTAGGTAACGCTATAGCATTGCTTCTGAACTAAAAAGTTGAATAGAAATTTCAGGTTCCATTTTTATGAATCTTCGAAATTATGTGAGGGGAATATGTTTGGGGGAGCATATTCCACGGCTTATTCAGGGAGGGTACGACTAAACCCATTCAATAATATTCTAAATTTTACATCTGAAAGTAACGAGAATAAAGAATCAACGGAAATGTCAGAGATAGCACTTCAGGTTCCTTTAGACGATTTTGTTTGTGTATTTTGAAAAAAGACATTTTCAAAAGACAGATCAATTTCATTTTGATTACTTTCTCTGTGGCTGCTCAATTATGCATGTGAGGGGGGACACTTCCCCCCAAAACTGTCTCCGCTAAGGTTTCAATTTTTATCCCAAGGCTTAAAAATGAACGCAATGCGATAAAAGTATAACTCAAAATAACATATATAGAATAAAAAATGCACATAATACGGAACAATTATTCAAAATTGCGTATTCTGAGTTGAGGCTCACCAAAATGATGGGCCAGGGGCTCACCATTTCACAATCTATGAAATCAATCCTGCAATAACTGAAAATATAAAGTATTTTTTAGTATTTTAACGTCTTTCAGAACTTAGACATGAGTCAGTCTAATCTCCTAAATCGGGAACGGAGGAGATAAGTGAAGTTCCACCCCGTATTGGATGAGTCTCCAACTTCAACCTCCCCCTCTCCTACTGTCTATGCTAAAGTTTTCTTCATTCTGCCAACTACGCCGCCCCCACCCCAAATAATTTAATAAGATAAAGTTTTGTAGGGGAAGAACACATAGTAAATCTATTATAATTATCCAATTATAAGGTTATAATGCATACTCTGTGATAGATGAAAAATTGCTTTGGAACACAAAATCCTATTAAGGTCAATTCCAAACAGCCGTGATCCCTTTGTGTCAGTAAATGGTCAAAACATCCTTCTTGGAGCTATTTTTTCAATCCATTCATAGTTGCCAATCGCTGTCTATAAGTTATTCAAGATGTCTATTGTTCATATATAAGGTTTTTATCAAAGAGATAATCGTATAGACTTTGAAAAAAGCCTCATTCGAGTTAAATTGAAAGTTCTAGATCCGTTTTCTAAAGTCAAGAATAATCGGACAGTAAGCAACCCCCCCCCCCATGCAATAAAAACTTGAAACTTTTTGCAATCAAAATACAAAAAAAAATTAAAAAAAAAATTTCCGAGAAATAATTTTTTCAAAGAAAAGTAACGGCCATTTTAAACTTAAGCTCAGGAAATATGAATACCTGTTAAAATTCAAACTCAAAACGACCAGAAATTACTATTAAAGAATAAATGAAACCCAAAACGAACATAAATTAAATAAATAATCATACCAAAAAAAGCAACAAGTAATAATATAAATGAATAAATAGATCTTAAAGCGAGTAATGTTTAGATTGAACATAAAAATCAAGTTTAAAACGAAAAAAATTAGTTTGCTATTAAAGTATAAATGAAACTTAAAACGAACAGATATTAAATAAAAAATCAATTCGAAAAAACATACAATATATATTAATGTATATGAATAAATAAATCTTAAAACGAGTGAAACTTAAATTGAATATGCAAATCAAGTTTGAATCGAATAAAAATAACTACAAACAAGAGGTTGGGTATCGCCTAACTGCAGAAGCCTAAAACCTACTGCACCATTGGCTCTTTACTTAAAACGAATTATATTACAGATGTTATCTTTTGTACTTAATATTGAAAATAAATATCAAAATTACAGTAAAATTTTGAACTGATGAGCTTCAGCAATTAATATCATTATACATCAAATATTCAGTTTAATTTATTAGTTCTTTCCAAGATTGGTCAAGACAAATATAGTTTCACTACAAACGAAATTTGGATACTGCCCCCTTCTTTAACTGCAAAAACCTAAAGCCTTCTGCGTCGTTGGCGCTTCACTGAAAACGAATTACTCTTATATTACAAATTAATTCTTTTCCAGTTCTTACAGCATTGAAAATGAAAATAAAATTACAGTGCAAAAAAATCTTGAACTGATGGATTTTTCATAATTAAAATCATTATATATCTAATATTCAATTTGATTTTGTTTATACTTTCCAAGACTGTTCAAGACTCATATAGTTTTCAGTAAGGCGCCAATGACGCAGTAGGTTTTAGGCTTCTGCAGTGAGGCGATACCCAACCTCTTGTTTGTAGTTATTTTTATTCGATTCAAACTTGATTTGCATATTCAATTTAAGTTTCACTCGTTTTAAGATTTATTTATTCATTTACATATATATATATATATATATATATATATATATATATATATATATATATATATATATATATATATATATATATATATATATATATATATATATATATATATATATATATATATATATATATATATATATATATATATATATATATATATATTGTATGTTTGTTCGCATTGATTGTTTATTTAATTTCTGTTCGTTTTAAGTTTCATTTATACTTTAAAGCAAACTATTTCTTTTCGTTTTAAGCTTGATTTTTATATTCAATCTAAGCATTACTCGCTTTAAGATCTATTTATTCATTTATATTATTACTTGCTGTATATTTTTTGCTATGATTGTTTATTTAATTTAGGTTCGTTTTGGGTTTCATTTATTCTTTAATAGTAATTTCTGGTCGTTTTGAGTTTGAATTTTAACAGGTATTCATATCTCCTGAGCTTAAGTTTAAAATGGCCTTTACTTTTCTTTAAAAAGCTTATTTTTCGAAATTTTTTTAAATTAATTTACAAAAATGGCCCTTGTGTCCTACAATCGAAGGCTTTAGCGATGTCAAAGAAGAGAAACGAAAACCATATTGCGTAAATGCCAACAACCTTGATGCGTCATTTTATCAAACAGTTCGTGGTAACGAACTGTAAGTAAGGAGCGACCCGGCTCAATGGTAACCGAAACTCTAGAAAACGGGTTTTTGATACCAAGAGATATATCAAAAGAATCAGATTTCAATGCTGATTTCAAATATATAACTTTCATCAAGTTTAGTGCTACCCATCAAAAGTTACGCGCCTGAGAAAATCTGGCTGATTTTCAAAAAAAGGGGGAAAAACCCCCTAAAAGTTCTAAAACCTTAATGAAAGTCACAGCATCATATTCAGAGTATCAGAGAACCCTACTGTAGAGGTTTCAAGCTCCTATCTACAACAATGTGGAATTTTACATTTTTGCCAGAAGAAAGATCACGGATGCATGTTTATTTGTTTTTTTTCCCTCAGGGGTGATCGTATCGACCCAGTGGTCCTAGAATATCGTGGGAGGGCTCATTGGAATGGAAAATAAAATTTCTAGTTTCTTTTTTAAATGACACAAAAAGACGTAGGGCAACTAGGCTCCCTCCCATGCTTATTTTTTTTCCAAAATCACCCGATCGAAATTTTGAGATAGCCATTTTGTTCAGCATGGTCAAAAATATGATAAATATGTCTTTTAGGATGACTTAATCCCCCTAAGTACCCAGAGGGAGGGCTAAAAGTTATGAACTTTACCCAATGTTAGCATATAGTATTTGTTATTCGTAAATATACAGATGTTTTCATGAGTTTTTTTTCGGGGTGGGGAAGGGAAGGGTGGGGTGATGGGTTTTTTGGAAGATCTTGCCATTAAGGCAGTTTTACTGGGGGACGGGACTTTGACCGGAAGGGGGTACCGGACTTGCCAGCATTATTTATTGGTTATTTGGAAGTATACAACCATTTTCAGGAAGGATTTTTTTTGGAGGGGGGGGGCTAGAGGAGGTGGTTACTCTGGAGAATATTTCCGTGGAGGATGTTTCTTTGGGGTACGGGACATTTCTATGAAGGGGGCGCCGGATTTCCAAGCATTATTTTAAAAAACGATCAGAAATTAAATAAAAAAAACAAGTTTTTTCAACTGAAATGTAAGAAGGAATATTAGAACTTAAAACAAACAGAAATTATAAGGTATCTGAGGAGGTTCTCCCCCAAGTCAATACCTCGCTCTATACGCTACAGTTTTTTTAGTGCTTTCAAAAGAGCTATCTATTCTAATTAAACGGCCTTTGTGATTCAGGGGTTTGTTAATAAAAAAATTTTTTAACTTTTAACGTAAAGAGCATGGTATTGACTAAGGGGAGAACCCCCTCATATACGTAATAACATATACGTAATAAAAAAAAACAATGAAGAAACAAGCGATACGGCTCAAGAGTAATCGAAACTTTTAAAAACGGAATTTTGATGTCAATAAATGTATCAATAGAATGTGTTTATAATGCTAATCCTAAATATATAAATTTTATTAAGTTTAGTATTACTCATCAAAGGCTACGAGCCTGAGAAAATTTACTCGATTTTTTAAAGAGGGGGGAAACATCCCCTACAAGTGAAAGAATTTTAATGAAAATCACACCTTCAGATTCAGCGTATCAGAAAACCCTATTACATAGGTTTCAAGCTCATATCTGCAAAAATCTGCAACTTTGTATTTTTTGCCAGAAGAAAAATATACGAATATAGAAGTTAGTTACGTAAGTTAATTTGTAAAGACATCAATTTAGCAAAAGAAAAGTAAAATTTTTATGCAAATAAAAGCTGCATTAACTAAAAAACAATCAGAAATTAAATAAAAAAAAACAAGTTTTTTAAACTGAAAGTAAGGAGCGACATTAAAACTTAAAACGAACAGAAATTATTTCGTATATGAAAGGGGCTGTTCCCTCCTCAACGCCTCGCTCTTTACGCTAAAGTTTGAATCTGTCTCACAACATTATTTTTTAAAACAATAAAAAATTTTAGCGTAAAGATCGAGGTGTTGAGGAGGGGACAGCCCCTTTCATATACGGAATAATTTCTGTTCGTTTTAAATTTTTATGTCGCTCCTTACTTTCAGTTAAAAAAACTTGTTTTTTTTATTTAATTACATAAAGGATTGGTATATTTCTTTATAATTGGGGATTATGAATGTTTCGTTAGTAACAGGGTTCGTTAGTTACACCTCCAGCCCATATTAACTGAAATAATCTATTGACAAGATAACTTGAAACAAACATCTTTTGAAAGTTGTTTCTCTAGGGTATGTTATATAAAGGATCAGTTTAGTTAATCATAAATGGGGATTTTATAAATTTCATTTGTATCATGGTTGTGGAGATTGCTGAAAATCTAGTGAAGAACAAACGATGGCACATTTAGGATTTAGTTAGCTGCCGGATTATCTGAAGTTCGTCTCTTAATATTCCAAATAAGAAAAAGCGATAGGATTTTCCTGTTTGTGATTTTTATATAATTTGGTTGGCACATCCTCTACCCTTCTTAAGACTACACTGTTATTCTCTTAAAACTTTATCTACTGTATCTCTAATTCTGAAAGTATCATCCTACAGAAACAACACTAATGTCTCTATAATTACCACACTCACTCTTATTACCTTTCTTATGGAGGGGTTTAAAAAGAGTTTTCTGAAAATTGCTAGGTCCATCCCATTTTCAAAAATTTTAACTTTTCTCTAGGCTCACATCCACAATATTAAAAAAAAACTTATCTACCACACTATCAGCACCTGGGCCCTTATTATTTCTTAATCCTTTTAGTGCTGTCCCTAATTTTCCTCACAATATTAATCTTCCTTCATATCAAAAGTGTCAAAAACTTTTTCATGCTTTTCCATATTTTTTCCTGTAACTCTATAGCAGTTTAACATTATTAAAATACTCTATCCATTCCTCTTTAACTCTTTCCTTGTCACTAATTATGGCCTCGTTCCTATCTTAACTGGGACAAGTCCATATTGACTATTCTCACTCAATTTATTAACATCATCTGTCAAATAATCCTTTCATAGGCCCCTCCTCCTCTCTAATAAACACAGGTTATTTTCACTAATATCACTAGCTGCATTTTTAACTTTCTTCCCTAAGACCCATCCCTTAAAATCAATTCATGCTCACGTGGTCATCAGCTCTTTTTGGTACAAAAACGTTGATTTTGTTTCTTTCTGGATCCAAACGCCAGAAAACAGAAGATACATGGGGGAAAAGTGGACTGTGTCACTGGAATAAGGTATTGAGCTAAATGACTGAGAAACATGGCAAATTGAGATACAGTTTTAAGAGCAATTTTATATTTTAACCTCAAATCGTTGAAGAACTTGAAATCATCGTATGTTATCTAACCTGCCATCACTATCATAAACAAGCAGCTGTCCTCATGGTCTCTATGTAGAATTAATCTGATGAAAATTTGTACTGAAAAATTTTACTGAAAACTTTAATAAAAACCAAATACATTATGAATGTTTTCAGCTTTTATAGCTTTAATTAATCGAAAAATTTCGCTCGTTTTGAGTTTGACTCGGTAATTTATTGTAGTCTCTATTCGTTATGGGTCTAATTTATTTATTGATGGTGATTTGTGATACTTTTGCGCTTGGAAGATTATTTGACTTTATTTCTGAGCATTGTTTATTTAATGGAGCTCTATAATTTTCTTTGAAATGCCTATTTTGTGGAAAAAGCTTATCCGCATCATTTTCAGAATCATAACAATAAATGGCTTGGGTGATGCTATCCACAATGACTACTGTTTTCTGGAGCCAGTATACTATCTGACAAAGTCTATCGTGTAAAATAGGTGATAGCTATGAAATCCTCTCCACAGCATTAAAGCATGTTTTCGGGAAAATGCCTTTTTTCTAGGAAAAAGATTTCTTACAAAATACTTTAGAAATCAGATTTTATGATCATAATGGTAGAAATCACACAGCTCAGCCATTTTGTTGGCATAATCAAATGTTTTTTTCCGATACCGTAAAAGCTATCCAACAATGTTCAAAGCACCCTTTGTAGGTGACAAAATAGTTGTGCGAATGCTTATTACGGTGTAACAAAAAAAGCAATTCTTCTCCAGGTTATAAGTATGAAAGAAATGGGCATTAAGTTAATTAATGAAGAACAAAAACCGTCAGTAAAAATGACCAGACTTTTAATGCAGTTTACTGACCCCACCCCCAAACATTTCGGCTTGTAATACCATACACAGAACTGGTATGTCAACAACATAGTGCCTACAGCGGTGATGATTTCCACACTTTTGACCATAGCGGTGCCACTATCGTCGACAAGCAGGTGTCCTATTTGTCTCTATGTAGACTTAATTTAGTGAAAAAGTTTACTGAAAAATTTTACTGAAAACAAAATACCTTTTAAATGTTTTCAGTTTTTTACCTTTAATTAATAAAAAATATTAAGACTCTAAGGAACAAATCAGTATATGTATACTAAACTCTCAATCCTCTTTCATTTTCTGCTCATTTTTGGTTTAATGGAGCACTTTACTTTTCTTTGAAAAACTTATTTTGTGGAAAAAATTTTTAAAATTAATTTATGTTCATTTTTCTATTGGTGTTTGGGTTTACTGATAGCCACCAGTGTTATACCGGTAGGCCACGATGCCACCAGTATTATAGTGGTAAGCTACAATGCCCAATATTGGCGGGGTAATGTACGGGTTTCACCACTTATTGGAGGGGAAAGTCCCTGCCCCAAATTATAATGTGATGCCCGCGTCTACCACACAGGTTCTGCAAATATCGGGTTTGGAACTACCCTATTTACAGTATACCCTGTCCCAGGGTATGATAATGCGATCGATTGGTCAAATGGACACTTTCTAAAGCCAAATGTACCCGCCTTGAGTTACCACTAGAAAATCTCTAACTCTCTCCTTGGAGGTAACAAACCCCCCTGTCAATATAATAATGACGGTATCTCGTAACTCTATTCCTACCCTGCTTGGGTTCCGGGAAACTAGTACACAGTTTTTAGAAAATACCTTACTTGTATTCTTCCAAACGGTCACATATAACAACCAAAAAATATGCTTCCCCGAACGGGGTCTAAATGCAGACTAACTCAATAATATTCTTTACAGCAACTGTTCATAGGGGTGGACCTTCGCTTGGCCCAGCCAATCCTCTCAATCACCATTTAAAACCAATTCTACTTTCTTAGCTTTATTATTAAATGACCCAAACCAGGAAGTCCAAAATAGAATTTAGTTCAAAGCTTACTTATTGCAAAAACAACTATAGCTTAGCAACAAGACTTTTAAATTGTCCTTGAAAATTATTCTATATGCAAATCTAAGCAAATGTAATTACGGAACAAAATTAGGTCATTTATCTGAAAAGAAAAGAAACAGGGGTAGAACCCCAACAATTGGCTTAGTCTTTTTTCATGTAAAAAGAAATTAGTGTTTTAAATCTCTTCGGTATTTTTTTCTGTGAGAATTCATCCTTCGGCTTATTATTTGTATGTTGGAAAAAATTTCAACAATTTTTAACAACATACACCCTTTTAAAAATCTGGACACAAATAGCATTGTATAAATTAGTTTTATACCTCCTCAAGTTGATGTGAAGAATAAAACTTAATACCATTCCCCAAAAAATTGTATCTATGTTCTTTGTTAACCCGGATATACTTACACTCTTTTGATTTAGTTAAATTGTAAGAGCAGAAGTAGTAATAGTAGTAGCCCTGAAAGTTTCAACCTAATATCCTCAGTTGTTCTTGGATTATTCCTGAGATATCTTATTGGCAACCAGCATGTAGGCTACAGAGTGCCTTTTGCTTTTTTTTAAAGCAGCATGTAGATTTAAAAGCAAAATGGGCAAATTGTACAACTGTGGGGGGTTGACATGCCCAATATCTCTAGAGACAAAGTCACTAGACCGTTCAAATAAGCTGAAAAAAATATCTGTCTCGAGATTGTGATTAGATGTGTTTGGAAAGTTAATGATCTTGGGAGGAGGGCTGCTTGTTGCCCTCCATTCACTTTTGACTCTTCAAAAGGGCACTAGAACTTAAATTTCCAATTGAATTAGCCCCTTTAAAAGTTTCTATGACATTGCTATCTATGCGCTATCTATATCGCTATAAGTTGTTGCGCTGCCTATGATATTGCTTATATGCCTTTTAAAAACCCACATGCAAATAGTTTTTTCAGCAATCGTATTTAGTTACATTAGTTATATTTAGTTACAGCAATCGTAGTAGTGTGTTGTAGTAGTAGTAACAGCATATGCACAGTAGCTTCTGGCTAGTTCAAATCCACCACAACTTACCCTTAAAGGTTCAACTTAATAATATAAGCCGTTCTTAAGATATTGCTGTGTCACACTTTTGACAATCTACATGCTCATAGTTCGTTTTGATTTAGTTCAACATCCGCCTAAATATTCATTGAAAGATTCACCTTAATACCCTTTGCTTGCGCAGTAGCAAAGGTTGTAATATCAGTAGTAGTATTAGTAGCAGTACGCACATAGCATCTTTTGATTTGTTCATAATCTTCCTCAACACACACTGAAAGTTTCAACTTAATACCATAAACCGTCCTTTAAGCATTGCTAATACATCCTCTTGACAAACTATATGCACATAGTGTGTTTCGATTTAGTTCAATACTGTTACAACATTTCCCAAGTTTTCTGCCCCAATACTTTGAGCTTTAGTTGCAGTAGAAGTGGCACCAACAGTAATGGTAGTAGCAGTAGCAGTAGTAGCAGTAGAATTAATAATAATAGCCTTAGCTTTTGTAGCAGTAGTAGTAGTAGCAGTAGTATAAGAAGTAGTAGTAACAGTGGTATGTGCAAAAGCAGTAGCATTAGGATGCAAATATTGTCGTTTGGTTAATTCAACACCCCCCACAACAAGCCCAACAACAAGTTTCAACTTCACACACCAAACTGTTCCTAAGATATTGGTGATACGCCCTTTTGAAAACCTGCACACAGACGGCGTGTCGTGATTCAGTTAACCTTCCCCCTCAATATTCCCTGAAAATTTTCACCTTAATATGCTTGGGCATAGTTGAAATAGTAGTCACAGTAGTAGTATTAGTACTAGTAGTGATAGTAGTAGTATTAAGAGTAAAACCACTAGTACTAGTAGCAGTAGAAGTATTAACATACTACCTTTTGGTCAATTGAACATTCCCCTCCTCAAGACTTGGAAGTTTCAACTTAATATAATTAGCCGTTGCTATGACGTTTTTGATATGCTCTTTTGATAACCCGTATATTCATATACTTCCTGAAACGCTCATTTTCACACTCTTAGCCTTAAAAGTAGTTGTAATAGTAGTAGTAGTAGTAGTAGTAGTAGTAGTAGTACTAGTAGTAGTAGAAGAAGTAGCAGTAGTAGTAGTAGTAGTAGTTGCAGTAGTAGTAGTAGTAGTAGTAGCAGTAGTAGCAGTAGTAGTAGCAGTAGTAGTAGCGTGCATATAAGGCCTTTCCGTCTAATGATCTTCCCTCTCAAGGATTATCAGAAAATTCCAACTTAATACCCAAATCCATTCTTGAGATAGGCCCTTTTAACAATCGGCATACACATAGTGTGTTTCATACAAATAGTCTTGTTAGTACTAGTATTGGGTAGTAGTGGTAGTAGTAGAAGAAACAGTAGTTGTAGTAGTATTGCATTGGTAGTAGTAGTGATATTAGTACCAGTAGTATTAATAGCAGTGATAGCACTGTAAATGTTGCCATTTATTCAGTTGAACATCCCCACATTATACCCTGGAAGCTTCATCTTGATACGATAAGCCGTACAAAATAGTGCTGATGTGCCCTTTTGACGCCCTTTACATTTTAGTACTCAGCTTTACAAATAGTTACAATTGAAATAGTAGTTGGAGTAGTTTAGTAAAAGTAGTAGTAGTCGTAGTAGCAGTAAACGTAGCAAGGTAGTAGTATTAGCTATAGATCCACATGCTGCCTTTTGGTCAATTGATCTTCCCCTTTTTGTATGCTACTACTACTACTACTAACAACTCACCGCAGCTCGAAGCTGCCTGCGACCAACAAAGCTACGCACGCTCCTCCTTCTCCACCCCAATCTATTCAAAGCCTCCCTTTGTACACACGCCCACGAAGTTCTCATTTCCTTTAAATTTTTTATGACGTCCTCCCCCCCTCAGACGAGGACGACCTGCTTTCCGTTTTGCCCTAGACGATGGCCGAAAAGAACAATTTTCGGCAATCTAGTAGGGAGCTATCATGAGTTCCGGTACGAACACATGTGCTGCCATCTACAATTGAGTCTAACGCTAACAGTACATAATTTATGGTTTTTGTGACTGAGAATGAAAAAACAAGATTTTTCTCACTTGAAAAAACAGGATTTGTCTCACTTTTATGGATGTTTCTTGGATGATTATGAGTATTAGTCAATTTATTTGTTGTTTTTCATGGATGTCAACAGCAATTTATGTCTGCTTTATGGTTTTTGTCACTGGGAATCAAAAAACTGGATTTTTCTCACTTTGATGGATGTTTCATGGATGGTTATGAGTGTTGGTCAATTTATTTGTTGTTTTTCTTGGATGTCAACAGCAATTTATGTCTGTTTTATGGTTTTTGTCACTGAGAATGAAAAAACAGGATTTTTCTCACTGATGGATGTTTCATGGATGGTTATGAGTGTTGGTCAATTTATTTGTTGTTTTTCTTGGATGTCAACAGCAATTTATGCATGTTCTATGGTTTTTGTCACTGAGAATAAAAAAACAGGATTTTTCTCACTTGAAAAAACAGGATTTTTCTCACTTTGATGGATGTTTCATGGATGGTTAGTGACTACAAGGGGGAGCCCATATATGGGCATAGAATCCTTAGGGAGAACACCTGTGCTGTCAGTCCGACAGGGCATCATATATGTGCATGGAATCCCCAGGGAGAACACGTTTCCGAAAAATTGGTGTTCGTTCAGGAGAATTGTCTCCGGAGCGAAGTTTATTAATGTTTTATGGATGATGTCAAGGTTGATTGATTTTTTGTTGTTCGTCCAGGAGAATCGTCTCCGGGTGAAGTTTATTAATGTTTGATGGATGATGTCAAGGTTGATTGATTTGTTGATGTTCGTCCAGGAGAATTGTCTCCGGGCGAAGTTTATTAATGACTGACGGATGATGTCAAGGTGAGTTGATTTGTTGGTGTTATTCCAGGAGAATTGCCTCCGGGCGAAGTTTATTAATCTCTGACGGAAGATGTCAAGGTCGATTGATTTGTTGGTGTTCATCCAGGAGAATTGTCTCCGGGCGAAGTTTATTAATGTCTGATGGATGATGTCAAGGTCGATTGATTTATTGGTGTTCATCCAGGAGAATTGTGCTCCGGGCGAATGTTTTGATCTTAGAGATGAAGAGATTAATGCGGGAAAGGGTATCCTATGAATTTCAAATGTGACAGCGCAGAGATGCCAAAACAAAAGGGAAAACGCACAAATTACGTTTAGAGGATTATTTGGGCGAAACCGTTTTAGGCATTTTAGGGAATTATTTGGGCGAAACAGTTTGAGTCGTTTTAGAAGATGATTTAAGCGGAACCGTTTGAGGTGTTTTAAAAGATGATTTTAGAAGATGATTTAGAATATGATTTGAGGGTGTAACTCTGTGGTCATTATAATACACAAGTTCCATTTGAACAGTGTTGTGAGGTCCCCTACCCCAACAGCCCCTACCCCCAACCCCAAAGGCCCCCAACCCCCCTACCCCAACCCCGTAGGAACCCCAGGGCCCCTTAATGCCCCCGAAACCCCAAATACCCCCCGGGACCCCAACCCCCCCCCCCCCGCCCCTCCCCTCACCTTCCCCCCATTTTTTAAAAGTTATTTTTGAATTTTTTTAACATGGCATTTTTTTCAACTTTTTTACGTATCTTAAAATGACATGAAATATGCTTACGGCTCTACCAATTGTACTCTGTGCTTGTTCATAGACACGACGCGGCTTTCCCACTGGTACTCTATGGCAGGTTAACGACACTACCTAGTTTATTGCATGCATTAAATCAGTATTTTTTACGCAGTGGAAGGATGAACACACAATTCATATCTGTAAAAAAGTGAAGATGAATTATTCGCCGAAAGTATGTGCACATGATAAAAGCATCGTCGTGTTGAATGCTGACAAGGAGAAATACCTGAACTATGAAACGAGTGCAAGTGGTAACACTATTGGAAATGTATTCATGCGTTGTTATGACAGCGAGAAGTTATATTTCTTTGGAGTACCCAAGAATTTCAATCGTGCAAACGATGGATATGCGAAAGTAACATTACCAGAGATATTAGTGCTCACAGAGAATGCAAACATAAAAATAATTGTCGATGATCGGGGACAACTCCTCGCTACTGTTGCTGGTAACACATTACCTGTTGATACATCCTATCAACATCTTTCCGGTATTAGCATTTTAAAGAGGACAAGAAGAAGACAAGCATACTCCTGCACTAATATCCTTAATCATATCTTGTCAATGTGCCAAAACTGCTATCTATGTAAAGATAATGTGACAATAGACAGTGAAATCGCAGGCAGAATAAAAAGGACATTAGCAGACAATATAATGAATGAACATAAAGATGAATTGACGGAAAGTGAAGCGCAAGTGTACTAATAATGTATAATAATGTATTTAACATATTTTTATATTAATATTCTACATGTCGTTATTTCATTAAAATTCTCTTATACATTATTTTGTTATGTGTTAATTATTTTTAAGGATATGCTAGACCGTCAGCGTATAATTCCTTTTTTTTTTTGTTTAAAACGATTGGCTTAAATAAAAGCGGAACTTTTAAAATCATAACAACTGAAGGTCAGTAAATAATTCCTTTTTTTTGGTTTGTTAAAAATGATTTGCTGAAATAAAAGCAGAACTTTTAAAATCACAACTACTGTGGGTCTGTAAATGATTCCTTTGTTTTTTTTTGTCCAACACGGTTGGCTGAAGTAAAAACAGAAGTCTTAAAATCAAAACAACTGAAGGTTCATTAAATAATTCCTTTGTTTTTTTTTTGTAAGACAGGATAGGTTGAAATAAAAGTAAATCTGTTAGATTCGTATCAAATAAATGTTCATCAAGTAATTCCTTTGTTTTTTTGTTAAAAATTATTGCTGGAAGTAAAACTATAATTTTTAAAATCACAACAACTAATGGTCAGTAAACAATTCCTTTGTTTTTTTTTGTTACACATGTTGGGCAGCGATAAAAGTGGAGCTTTTAGATTAACCGTAACTTATTACAGGTTTATGATTCCTTTTGTTTTTTTGTTAAAAGCTCTTTTCTTTAATAGAATCAGGATATACGAAAAAAAAAAAACTGAACTGAATTCGGTTATTCTTTTGTTTTTTGTTAAGAACGTGTTTAAGAAACAAAAGTATAATTTCTAAAATCGCAACAAATTTTGGTCATTAAATAATTCCTTTTGTTTTTTTTTGTTAAACCAGATTGAGTTAAATAAAAATAGAACTCCTAAAATAACAATAACTGAAGGTCATTAAATAATTCATTTTCTTTTTTTCTTAAACACTATTGGTTTAGATAAAAGTGTAACTACGAAAATAAAAAAAACTCTTGTTCGGTGAATAATTCCTTTGTTTTTTTGTTAAGCACTATGAGATGAAACAATAGTGTAACTTTTAAAGTCACAAAAACAGATTTTAACACCAGAATTCCTTTGTTTTTTTGTTTTCAAAGTTAATGTTATACATAGTTAAACCTTTCGAATACACAACAACTGAAGGTTAGTATATCGACCATTTGTTTTTTGGTGTGAACTATTTTCTGATATGAACGTGGAAATTTTGTATTAACTACATCTTAAGGTTTTTAAATAATTCCGTTTGTTTTTTTGTTTAACATGATTGGTTGAAATAAAAGCGGACGTCTTATTATCACAACAACTGAAGGTCAGTAAATGGTTTCTTTTTTTTTTTTTTAAAAAGATTAGGCTTAAATGAAAGCGGAACTTTTAAAATAACAATAACTGATATTAAGTAAATAATTCCTTTTTTTTTATTTTTTTTATCAACTTGGTTCTGAGACTAAAGCGTAACTCTTAAAATCACATCAACACAAGGTTATTAAATGATTCCTTTTTTTAAACACGATAGGTTGAACCAAAAGCAGAACTCTTAAAATCCCAACAACTGAACTTAAGTAAATAATTTCTTTGTTTTTTTGTTTTTTTTGTTAAACACGATTGGTTGAAATAAAAGCGGAACTTTTAAAATCACAACGACTGAGAGTCTTTAAATTATTCCTTTGTTTTTTTTGTCAAAAACTTTTGTCGGATATAAAAGTATAAATCAAAAAAAAACACAAGCTTAAACTAATTAAATGTGTTCTTTGTTTTTTGTTGAACATGATGGGTATGAACAAAAGTTAAGATTTTAATATCACAACAACTGAAGTTCGGAAAATATTT
Organism: Artemia sp. Qi Xiang Cuo; assembly: GCF_049724085.1. NCBI lineage: Eukaryota > Metazoa > Arthropoda > Branchiopoda > Anostraca > Artemiidae > Artemia > Artemia sp. Qi Xiang Cuo. Next base: position 8,297,359 of record NC_142803.1, read on the forward strand.
CCTTTGTTTTTTTGTTATACACAATGGACTTAAGCGAGAGCGAAAATTTTATAATGCTACCAACTGGATGTGCGTAAAAGATTCCTTTGTTTTTTGCTAAAAACAATTGACTGAAATAAAAGTAAATCTCATGTAATAAGACAAACTGAAGGTCAGAAAATCATTCCTTTGTTTTTTTTTGTTAAACAGAATTGGTTGAAATAAAAGCGGAACTCTTAAAATCACGACAACTGAAGGTCAGTAAATAATTCCTTTGTTTGTTTTTTATTGTTGAACACGATTGGCTGAAATAAAGGCAGAACTCTTAAATTCAGAACCGATCAAGTTTAGTAAAAGATTCCTTTTGTTTTTTTGTTAAACACGTTGTGCATTAACAAATGTGGAACTCTTAAAGTCACAACAACTGAAGGTCAGTAATTAATTCCTTTGTTTTTTGTTTTACACAATGGGCAGAAACAAGAGCGGAACTTTTGTAATCACAACAACTGAAGGTCAGTAAATGATTCCTTTGTTTTTTTGCTAAACACGATTGGCTGAAATTATAGCGGACAACTACTTATCACAACTGAAGGCCAGACACTAAGTCCTTTGTTGTTTTTATTATACACGATTGGCTGAAACAAAAGCGGAACTTTTAAAATCACAACAACTGAAGGTCAGTAAATAATTCCTTTTGTTTTTTCTTGTTAAACACGATTGTCTGAAATAATAGCGAAACTTTTATATTTACAATAACTGATGGTAATTCAATAATTCCTTTGTTTTTTTTGTTAAACACGTTTTGATTAAACAAAATCAGAACTTTTAAAGTCACAATAACTGAAGTTTGGTAAATAATTCCTTTGTTTTTTTGTTAAACCCGATTTTCTTAAACAAAAGTGAAGAACTTAAAATCACAACAACTTAAGTTCATTTAATGATTCCTTTGTTTTTTTGGTAAACATGTTTGGTTAAAACAAAAGCAAAACTTTGAAAATTACAACACCATAAATTCAGGAATTAATTCCTTTGTTTTTTTGTTAAGCACGTGTGGCTTAAGCAAAATCGGGTTTTGGAAATTCACAATAACTGAAATTCCGTAAATAATTCCTTTTTTTGTTATACTCGAGTAAAATAAACATTTGCAAACATTTGGAATTCTCAGCAACCTTAGTACTGTAAATAATTCCTTTGTTTTTTTTTGTTAGAAAATAGTTAATGAGACAAAATCGGAACTCTTAAAATCACATCACAAGATGGTCATTAAATCATGCAGTTGTATTTTTTTAAACCAGACTGGTTGAAACAAAAGTGGTCTTTATAAAATCACAACAACTGAAGGTCAGTAAATAGTTCCTTTTGTTTTTTTTGTTAAACACGATTGGCTTAAATAAAAGTGGAACTCTTAAAATCACAGCTAATTAAGGTCAGTAAATAATTTCTTTGTTTTTTTTGTTAAACACGATTGGCTGAAATAAAGGTGGAACTCTTAAAATCACAGCAACTGAAGGTCAGCAAATTATTCATTTGTTTTTTTGTTAAACATGACTGCGGGCAGGCCTCCCCCCAACCGGGGCCACGGGACCGAAAGCCGGCCATGGGTAGGACCCCCACTCCCCCCCCAGGTTAGGTTAGGTTACCTAACATTAAGTGGCGCGCCACTTAACTTAGCGTAAGTTAACCTAGAAATGTTAGGTAACCTAACCTAACCCTAGAAATGTTAGGTAACAAAAAAACAAAGGAATTATTTACTGACCTTCAGCTGTTGTGATTTTAAGAGTTCCGCTTTTATTTCAGCCCATCGTGCTTAACAAAAAACAAAGGAATTATTGAATTAACTTCAGTTGCTGTGATTTCTAAATCTCTAATTTTATTTAAGAAAATCGTGTTTAACAAAAAAACAAAGTAATTATTTAATGACCTTAAGTTGTGATTTTAAGAATTCTGTTTTCATTTAAGTAAATAGTTCTTAACAAAAAAAAGAATTAATTACTAACCTTCAGTTGTGATTTTAAGAGTTCCACTTTTATTTAACCCAATCGTGTATAAAAAAAAAAACAAAATGCATTATTTAATGACCTTCAGTTGTTTTTATTTTAAAAGTTACTCTTTTTTGTCAGCCAATAGTTTTTAACAAAAAAACATAGGAATTATTTACTGACCTTCAGTTGTTGTGATTTTAAGTGTTCTACTTTTATTTCAGCCAATAGTGTTTAACAAAAAAAAACAAAAGAAGTTATTTACTAACCTTCACTTACTTTCATTTTAAGAGTTCCGATTTTATTTCATCCAATATTGTTTAACAAAAAAAAGGAATTATTTACTGACATTAACTAGCTTTGATTTTACGAGTTCCACTTTTATTTCAGCCAATCGTGTTTAAAAAAAAAAATAAAAGGAATTATTTACTGACCTTCAGTTGTTGTGATTTTAAGAGTTCCGCTTTTATTTCAGCCAATTGTGTTTAACAAAAAAACAAAAGAATTATTTACTGACCTTCGGTTGTTGATATTTTAAAAGTTCCGCTTTTGTTTCAGCCAATCGTGTTTAATAAAAAAACAAAGGAATTATTTACTGACCTTCAGTTGTTTTTATTTTAAAAGTTCCGTTTTAATTTAACAACAACTTGTTTAATAAAAAAAACAAAAGTACTCATTTAATGAACTTAAGTGTTAGGGATTTTAAGAGTTAAGCTTTTGTTTCAGCCCAACTTTTTTTACAAAAAAAAAAGAGTAAAATTACTGACCTTCAGTTGTTTTGTTTTTAATAGTTACGACTTAGTTTAATAACCTCGTGTTTAACAAAAAAACAAAAGTAAAAATATAATTAACATCTGTTTTTTGTAATTTAAGATTTCCGATTATATTGAAGCCAATAGTGTTTAACAAAAAAAAACAAAGGAATTATTTAATGACCTTCATTGGTTGTGATTTTAAAAGTTCCTCTTTTTTTTAAGCCAATATTGTGTAAAAAAAAACAAATTAACTATTTAATGACCTACAGTTGTTGTTAATTTAAAATTTTCGATTTTATTTAATCAAAAGGTTTTTACAAAGAAAAAACAAAAGGAATTATTTACTGACATTAATTTGTTGCGATTTTAAAGCTATACTTTTCATTCAACGAATAGTGTTTAACAAAAAAAAACAAAGGACGTATTTACTGACCTTCAGTTGTTGTTTTTTAAGAGCTCCGGTTTTGTTTCAGGCAATCGTGTTTAACAAAAAAACAAAGGAATTATTTGCTTACCTTCAGTTTTTGTGATTATAAAACATCCATTTTTATTTCAATCAATCGTGTTTAACAAAAAAAACAAAGGACTCATTTACTGGCTTTCATTTTTTTCTTAACTAAATGTTACGCTTTTATTTCGAAAAAAAGATTTTAACAAAAAAAAACAAAAGGATACAATTAATGTCATTTATGGGTAGTGATTTTAGGTGCTCCGATACAACTTCCACAAAACGATCTTAACAAAAAAAAAGGAATCATTTACTGACCTTTAGTTGTTGTGTTATTTAATGACCTGCATTCGATTAAGCCAATCGTGTTTAACAAAAAAAAACAAAAGGAATTAAATAATGACCTTCAGTTGTTGTTAAAGATTGAGGAACGAAATTGTAAAAGCACCTAGGTTTTAACAAAAAAACAAAGGAATCCAACGACAACGTTCTAGCATATTCTTAAGAATAATTAATACATAACAAAAATAATTTATAAGAGAATTTGAATTAAATAATGGGATGAAGAATTTTACTATAAAAATTAGTTAAATACATTATTATACATTATTAGTACACTTGCGCTTCAATTTCCGTCAATTTATTATTATATTCATTGATGATATTGTCTGCTAATGTCCTTTTTATTCTGCCTGCGATTTTACTGTCTATTGTCACATTATCTTTACATAGATAGCAGTTTTGGCACATTGACAAGATATGATTAAGGATATTAGTGCAGGAGTATGCTTGTCTTCTTCTTGTCCTCTTTAAAATGCTAATACCGGAAAGATGTTGATAGGATGTATCAACAGGTAATATGTTACCAGCAACAGTAGGAAGGAATTGTCCCCGATCATCGACAATTATTTTTATGTTTGCATTCTCTTTGAGCACTAATTTCTCTGGTAATTTTCTCTCGCATATCAACCGTTTGCACGATTGAAATTCTTGGGTACTCCAAAGAAATCTAACTTCTCGTTGTCATGTCAGCGCATGCATACATTTCCAATACCGTTACCACTTGCACTCGTTTCATAGTTCAGGTATTTCTCCTTGTCAGCATTCAACACGACGATGATTTTATCATGTGCACATACTTTCGTCGAATAATTCATCTTCACTTTTTTACAGATATGAATTACGTGTTTATCCTTCCACTGCGTTACAAAATACTGATTTAATGCATGCAATAAACTAGGTAGTGTCAATAACCTGCCATAGAGTACCAGTGGTAAAGCCGCGTCGTGTCTATGAACAAGCACAGAGTACGATTGGTAGAGCCGTAGGTATATTTCATGTCATTTTAAAATACGTACAAAAGTTGAAAAAAAATACCATGTTAAAAAAATTCAAAAATTATTTTTAAAAAATGGGGGGGGGGGGGGTGAGGGGAGGGGGAAGGGTAGGGGAGGGAGGCTTTGGGGTCCCGGGGGGCCTTTAGGGGTTCGGGGGGCATTAAGGGGCCCTGGGGGCCTTTGGGGGCCCGGGGGTTCCTTTGGGGTTGGGGTAGGGGGGTCGGGGGCCTTTGGGGTTGGGGTAGGGGGTTGTTGGGGTAGGGGACCTAACAACACTGTTCAAATGGAACTTATGTATTACAACGACCACAGAGTTTCACCATCAAATCATCTTCCAAATCATCTTCTAAAATCATCTTCTAAAATGCCTCAAACTGTTTCGCCCAAATAATTCCCTAAAATGCCTAAAACAGTTTCGCCCAAATAATCCCTAAACGTAATTTATGCGTGTTCCTTTTGTTTTGGCATCCCTGCGCTGTCACATTTGAAATTCCTAGGAAACCCTTTTCTGCGTTAATCTCTTCGTCTCTACGATCAAAACATTCGCCCGGAGACAATTCTCCTGGATGAACACCAACAAATCAATCGACCTTGACTTCATCCATCAGACATTAATAAACTTCACCCGGAGACAATTCTCCTTGACGAACATCAACAAATCAATCGACCTTGACATCATCCATCAGACATTAATAAACTTTGCCCGGAGACAATTCTCCTGGATGAACACCAACAAATCAATCGACCTTGACATCATCCGTCAGACATTAATAAACTTCGCCCGGAGACAATTCTCCTGGACTAACACCAACAAATCAATTAACCTTGACATCATCCGTAAGACATGAATAAACTTCGCCCGGAGACAATTCTCCAGGACGAACATCAACAAATCAATTAACCTTGACATCATCCATCAAACATTAATAAACTTCGCCCGGAGACAATTCTCCTGGAGGAACACCAACAAATCAATCGACCTTGACATCATCCATCAAACATTAATAAACTTCGCCCCGGAGACAATTCTCCTGAACGAACACCAATTTCTCGGAAACGTGTTCTCCCTGGGGATTCTATTCTGATATATGGTGCCCCGTCGGACTGACAGCACAGGTGTTCTCCCTAGGGACTCTATGCCCATATATGGACTCCCCCTTGTAGTCATTAACCATCCATGAAACATCCATGAAAGTGAGAAAAACCCTGTTTTTTCAAGTGATAAAAATCCATTTTTTTTATTCTCAGTGACAAAAAACATAGAACATGCATAAATTGCTGTTGACATCCAAGAAAAACAACAAATAAATTGACCAACACTCATAAAAATCCATGAAACATCCATCAAAGTGAGAAAAATCCTGTTTTTTCATTCTCAGTGACAAAAACCATAAAACAGACATAAATTGCTGTTGACATCCAAGAAAAACAACAAATAAATTGACCAACACTCATAACCATCCATGAAACATCCATCAAAGTGAGAAAAATCCTGTTTTTTCATCCTCAGTGAAAAAAACCTTAAAACAGACATAAATTGCCGTTGACATCCAAGAAAAACAACAAATAAATTGACAAATACTCATAATCATCCAAGAAACATCCATAAAAGTGAGAAATATCCTGTTTTTTCAAGTGAGAAAAATCCTGTTTTTCATTCTCAGTGACAAAAACCATAAATTATTTACTGTTAGCGTTAGACTCAATTGTAGATGGCAGCACATGTGTTACTACCGGAACTCATGATAGATCCCTACTCAATCTATCATCCTTCATCCGCACAACGTGACCAAGCCACCTCAACCTTTCTTTTATTATAGCCCTAGAGAGCGGTATTGAACCAAATTTTTCGTATAGCCTATTGTTTGAAATACGGTCAGTAAGCCGGGTACCCAGAACAATCCTTAAGCGATTTCTCTGGAAAACATCTAGCAAATCTTTATCCGGTTTTCGGAGGGTCCATACTTCAGAGCCATATTTGACTACTGTCATCAATGCAGCTTCTGATATTCTAATCTTGGTTAGCAGACTTATCTTCCTATTCTTCCAAACTCTTTTTAACTGTGAAAAAACTCCCTGAGGTTTGTCTATTTTACTTTTAACATCTTCACAGCTCCCAGCATTTTTACTAATAATACTACCAAGATAAGTGAAGCTGTCCACCTGATTAATCTTTTCATTACCCAACGTCATCTTTTCATCTTCACTTATTCCTAGCCTTAGTGACTTAGTCTTTTTAACACTAATTTTCAAACTTATTCTAGCACCCTGAACTTGCAAAACCTCTACAACTTCATTCATTTTGCTCACACTTTCATCAAGGATGCTTAAATAATCAGCATAATCTAAGTCCAGGAGATTTTTTCCTAGCCATTTCATTCCGTGGTCTCCCGTTGCCTTTCCTGTGCTCCTTAAGACAAAGTCAATCAAAATGATCCATATAAAGGGGGATAGAACACAACCCTGCTTAACTCCTGATTTAATACAAAACCAGCTGCTAGCCTCATTTCCTACCTTAACCGCAGCAGTGCCCCTTTAAGTATTATTTGAAAGTTCCAAAATAAGTACCTAAATCAATTCTTGAGATACGCCCTTTTTGACATCTGAGGAAGCACACTATGTTTTAAATTAGTTCAAGTTTTCCCCCAACATTCTGACGAATTGTTACACTCATACATTTAGCTTTAAATTGGCATCATAGTAGTAGTGATAGTAGTAGGATCAGTACGAGTGGTAATGGTGTTGTATTAGTAATAGTAGTGACAGTAGTAGCAGCAATATTAATAGCAGTAGTAGTAAGTACATGTTGCCTTTTGATCAATTGAATATCCCCCTCATGTTGCCTCGGAAGTTTCATCTTCATACGGTGAGCCGTTCCAAAAATATTGCTGATATGTTCTGTGAGACGATACCCAAACTTTTGTTTGTAGTGTTTTTTATTCGATTCAAACTTGATTTGCATATTCAATTTAAATTTCACTCGTTTTAAGATTTATTTATTCATTTACATTGTTATATATTGTATGTTTGTTCGCATTGATTGTTTATTTAATTTCTGTTCGTTTTAAATTTCATTTATACTTTAATAGCAATATATTTGTTTTCGTTTTAAGCTTGATTTTCATATTCAATCTAAGCATTACTCGCTTTAAAATCTGTTTATTCATTTATATTATTACTTGTTGTATGTTTTTTGCTATGATTGTTTATTTAATTTCTGTTCTTTTTGGGTTTCATTTATTCTTTAATTGTAATTTCTGGTTGTTTTGAGTTTGAATTTTAACAGGTATTTGTATCTGTTGAGCTTAAGTTTAAAATTGCCTGTACTTTTCTTTGAAAAACTTATTTTTCGGGAAGTTTTTTTAATGAATTTTTGTTAGTTTTTGATTGCAAAAAGTTTCAAGTTTTTTTTGGCATGGGGGGGGTTGCTTACTGTCCGGTTATTTTTGACTTTAAAAAACGGATCTAGAACTTTCAATTTAAACAGAATGAGGCTTGTTTCAAAGTACATACGATTACCTATTTGATAAAAACCTTATATATAAAAAATAGACAGCTTGCATAACTTATGGACAGCGATTGACAACAATGAATGGATTAAAAAAATAGCTCCAATAAGAGGGTTTAGACCATTTCACTTGCTGACACAAAGGGATCACGACTGTTTGGAATTGACCTTAATAGGAATTTGTATGCCAAAGCAATTTTGCCTCTATCACAGAGTATGTATTTTAACCTTATAATTAGATAATTATAATAGATTTCCTATGTGTTCTTCCCATACATAATCCCTTCCCATAAGTTATAAACCCCCTTAATAAGTTATGCCCCAGGGCATAACTTACATCGTCTACCCGCGGGCCCTGAGGGGCTATATTAATACCGGAGTTTTTGTTATCAGAACTTTGAACAATTTTAACAGAATGTCTATCTCAAAATTTTTATCTGATGCATTGAGGGTGTGGAGGAGGGAGAGGGTCTAGTTGCCCTTCAGTCTCTTTTGACTCTTAGAAAGTGAACAAGAACTTTCAATTTTCAATCAAATGAGCCCTCTCTAAAGTTTATACAAGCATCCCTTCCATAAGAAATAATATGAAGGATTCGGAGAATCCCTAAATTGCAACCCGGGCCTTGAGGGCTTTGGGGAGTTGTAATTCTCGAAGACATAATTTCCAGAACTTAAAACAACACTTTAAAGACTGGTTGTGTTAAAATTTGGATGGGAGATGGTTGGGGGACAGGTGGGTTTGAGAGGGCGGTTAGTTGCCCTCAGATCACTTTCGACTATTAAAAAGGGCACTAGCCCTCAGAATGTTCAATCGAATGAGCCCTTTTTGAAGTTTCTACGACATTGCCTTCTATAAAAACCTAATATTTCCCCAGGTCATAACTTAAAAACCTTGCCCTGAGGGGAGTGGGGGAGTGTTCTTCTGAAAAACATGTTTTATATATGAAAATCAACTACGCTGAACAAAATGGCTATCTAAAAATTTTGATTGCATGTGTTTGGGGAAATAATACGCGTGGGAGGGGGGGGTTAGTTGCCCTCCAATCACTTTTAACTATTAAATAGGGCACTAGCCCTTTGAATTTACAGTTAAATTTGCCTGTTTTAAAGTTTCTACGGCAACACCATTTACAAAAACCTTATATGCCCCCACGGCATAAATTAAAACTCTTGCCCTGAGGGTTGTGGGGGAGTGTCCTCCTCAAAAACATATTTTCTATCTGGAAGTCAGCTACACTGAACAAAATGACTGTTTCAAAAGTTTGATTGGATGTGCTTGGGGAAATTATGGGCGTGGGGGTGGGGCTAGTTGCCCTCCAATCACTTTCGACTATTAAAAAGGGCACTAACCCTTTAATTTCCAATCAAATGAGTCTGTTTTGAAGTTTCTACGACAACGCCTTCTATAAAAACCTTATATGTCCCCAGGGCATAACTTAAAATCCTTGCCCTGATGGTTGTAGGGGAGTGTCCTCCTCAAAATATATTTTCAATCTGGAAATCAACTACGCTGAACAAAAATGGCTATCTCAAAATTTTATTGGATGTGTTCGGGGAAATGATGGGCGTGGGGGGGAGGCTAGTTGCACTCCAATCACTTTCGACTATTAAAAAGGGCACTATCCCTTTAATTTCCAATCGAATGAGCCTGTTTTGAAGTTTCTACGACAACGCCTTCTATAAAAACCTTATATGCCCCCAGGGCATAACTTAAAACCCTTGCCCTGGGGGTTGTGGAGAGTGTCCTCCTCAAAAATATATTTTCAATATGGAAATCAACTACGCTGAACAAAATGGCAATCTCAAAATTTTGATTGAATGTGTTGGGGGGACAAATGGGCGAAGGGGGGGGGCTAGTTGCCGTCCAATCACTCGTCTATTAAAAAGGGCACTAGTCCTTTGAATTTACAATTGAATGGGTCTTTTTTGAAGTTTCTATGACAACACCTTCTATAAAAACCTTATAAGCCCCCAGGGCATAACTTAAAATCCTTGCCCTAAGGGTAGTGGGGAGTGTCCTCCTCATAAAATATATTTTCAATATGGAAATCAACTACGCTGAACAAAAATGGCTATATCAAAATTTTGATTTTATGTGTTTGGAGGAATTATAGGCGTAGGGGGGGGGGGGGCTAGTTGTCCTATAGTTCCTTTCGACAATTAAAAAGGGCACTAGCCCTTTGAACTTCTAATTGAATAAATCTGTTTTGAAGTTTCTATGACAACGCTTTCTATAAAAACCTTAAATGCCCCCAGGCCAGAACTTAAAACCCTTGCCATGAGGGTTATGGGGGATTGTCCTCCTCAAAAACATGTTTTCTATCAGAAAATCAACTACGCTGAACAAATTGGCTGTCTCAAAATTTTGATTGGATGTATTTGGGGGAATGATGGGTGTGGAGGGGGGGCTATTTGCCCTCTGATCACTTTCGACTATTAAAAAGGGCACTATCTCTTTGAATTTCCAATCGAATGAGCCTTTTTTGAAGTTTCTACGACAACGCCTTCTATAAAAAACCTTATATGCCCCCAGGGCATATCTTAAAACCCTTGTCCAGAAGGTTCTGGGGGAGTGTCCTCCTCAAAAACATATTTTCTATCTGGAAATCAACTACGCTGAACAAAATGCCTAACTCAAAATTTTGATTGGATGTGTTTGGCGAAATGATGGGCCTGTGGGGGGGGGCTAGTTGCACTCCAATCACTTACTAGCCCTTTAATTTCCAATCGAATGAGCCTTTTTTGAAGTTTCTACGACAACGCCTTATATAAAAAAACTTATATGCCCCCAGGGCATAACTTAAAACCCTTGCCCTGAAGGTTCTGGGGGAGTGTCCTCCACAAAAATAAATTTTATATCGGAAAATCAAATAATCGGAACAAAATGGCAATCACAGAAGTTGGAGGTGAGGTTTGGTGGAAAAGGATGGGCGTGGGGGGGGGGGCAAGTGGCCCGACAATAACTTTCCACTATTAAAAAGGACCCCAGCACTTCAATTTCAAGTCGAATGAACATGTTTTTTACATTTTAAGAAAACGCTTTAAATACAAATAGTATATAACCCAAAACCAAAACTTTAAACCCTTGCCCTGAGGGTTGTGGGGAGTGTCCTCCTCAAAAATATATTTTCAAAGTGGAAATCAACTACGCTGACAAAAATGGCCATTTCAAAATTTTGATTGGGTCTGTTTGGGGCAAAGATGGGCGTAGGGGGGGGGCTATTTTCCCTCCAATCCCTTTTGACTATTAAAAAGGGCACTATCCCTTTGAATTTCAATCAAATGAGCCTTTTTTGAAGTTTCTATGACAACGCCTTCTATAAAAACCTTAAATGCCCCCAGGGCATAACTTAAAACCCTTGCCCTGAGGGTTGTGGGGAGTGTCCTCCTCATAAAATATATTTTCAATATGGAAATCAACTACGCTGAACAAAAATGGCTATCTCAAAATTTTGATTGGATGTGTTTGGGGGAATGATGGGCGTTGGGGGGGGGGGGGCTAGTCGCCCTCCAATCACTTTTTACTATTAAAAAGGGCACTATCCCTTTGAATTTCAAATAGAATGAGCCTTTTTTGAAGTTTCTATGACAACGCCTTCTATAAAAACCATATATGCCCCCAGGGCATAACTTAAAACCCTTGCCCTGAGGGTTATGGGGGATTGTCCTCCTCAAAAACATGTTTTCTATCAGAAAAATCATCTACTCTGAACAAATTAGCTATCTCAAAATTTTCGTTGGATGTGTTTGGGGGAATGATGTGTGTGAGGGGGGGGGCGAGGTGCCCTCCAATCACTTTCGACTATTAAAAAGGGCACTATCCCGTTGAATTTTCAATCGAATCAGCCTTTTTGAACGTTTCTACGAGCAACGCCTTCATAGAAACCTTATATGCCCTCAGGGCATAACTTAAACTCGTGCCCTGAGGGTTATGTAGCAGTCAAAAGTAGTATTTTCGATCTGGAAATCAGCTAGCCTGAACAAAATGGCTATCCGAAAATTATAGATTGGTTGTAGTTTGGGAAAATGATGGGCGTGGGGCGGGGGAAGGGGCTAGTTACACTCCAATCACTTTCGACTATTAAAACCGGCACTAGCCCTTTAATTTCCAATCGAATGAGTTGAAGTTTCTACGACAACGCCTTCTATTAAAACCTTATAATGCCCCCAGGGCATAACTTAAAACCCTTTCCCTGAGGGTTGGGGGGGAGTATCCTCCTCAAAAATATATTTTTTATCTGGAAATCAACTACTCTGAACAAAATGACTATCTCAAAATTTTGATTGGATGTGTTTGGGGGAATGATGGGCGTGGGGGGGGGCGAGTGTCCCTCCAATCATTTTCGACTATTAAAAAGGGCACGACCCCTTTAATTTCCAATCGATTGAGCCTGTTTTTAAGTTTCTACGACAACGCCTTTTATAAAAACCTTATATGCCCACTGGGAATAACTTAAAACCCTTGTCCTGAGGGTTGTGAGGAAGTATCTTCCTCAAAAGTTTATTTTCTATCTGGAAATCAACTACGCTGAAGAAAATGGCTATCTGAAAATTTTGATTGGATGTGTTTGAGGAAATAATGGGCGGAAATAATGGGGGTGAGACCCATAAACACACATTTACTGGACCTATCAACAATGCTGAGCAAAATAGCTGTCTCAAAACTTTGATTGGATATATTTGGGAAATGATGGGCGTGGGGGGGATGGTTATCCCCCTCCCAATCACGGATGAACTTTCAATAGAATTTTCAATTTTCAAAAACCTTATATGCCCCAAGGGCACAACTTACAACCCATTCTCCCCATACTCTGGGTGTTGAGTCAATCCTGGAGGCATTGTTGTATGATCTTTGGACTTTTTGAACTATCTTTATTTTTAGATATTTGAAAATATCTTTCTCAAAATTTCGATTGGATGAATTTGCGGAAAATAGAGCGTTGGACTGTTAAATAGGGAACTAGAATTTTCATTTTCCAATCAAACGAGTCTCTTCCAAGGTTTATACGACCACCCCTTTCATATGAACCTTGTATGCCTCCGGGTTATAAATTTCAACCCTTGCCCCCAGGCTCTGTGGGATTATATCAACCCCTAAAACGCTGTTATATAATTTTTTGGCAATTTTGAACAAAATAGCTATCTTAAAATTTCGATTGGATGCACTTGGAGTAAAGAGGGCGTTGAGGGGGGGGGGGGTTAGCCTCGCCCTCCGATCATTTGACAAAAAGGAACTAAACTTTCAATTGTCAATCAAATGAGCCTCCTCCAAAGCTCATTGGACAATTACTTCCATAAAACCTTACAAACCCCTGGGACACAACTTACAACCCTTGCCCTCAGGCTCTGGAGGTTTGTGTGAACCCTGGAGGAATTGTTATATAATCTTTGGACCATTTTGAACAAAATGAATATCTCAAAACTTCGACTAGATGTGGCTAGGGAAAAATATATTTTTTGGTGTGGGGGGGGGGCTAGTTCCCCTCCCATTTTGACACTTAAAAAATGCACGAGATCTTTCGATTTCCAATCGCATGAGCTCCCTCCAAAGTTTACACGACCTCCCCTTCCATAGAGACCTTAAATGTTAACAGTAGCCAACTAGCATAACTTATAGCCCTTGCCTGGGCTATGAGGGAGGGGTGACATCCCCAAAGACATAATAATCGGACCTAATAACTATGCTAAAGAGAATGGCTATCTCAAAGTTTTAATTATATGTGTTTGGGGAAACGATGGGCGTGAAGTGGGGCTGGTTGCCCTCTAATCACTTTTGCTAGAACTTACCTTTCCAAAACCCCCACGCCTTCCCGAGGCCAGAAAAAAATTTGCAATTTACTGAAAAAATTAATTTTTTTTACTTTTATAACTTTAATAAATCAAATAATATTAATATTTTGATTACTAAATATCAGAATATGTATATGAAACTGACAATGCAAATTCATTTGTATTTTTTCAGTAAAGTGCAAATTTTGTTCTGGCCTTGGGAAGGCATAGGGGTTTTGCTCCAGACTTATGTTAATTTCTGCTCGTTCTGAGTTTGACTCGGTTATTTATTGTAATTTCTGTTCGTTTTGGGTTTCATTTATTAATCGATGTTGATTTAAATATTAACGAAGACCACACTGCCTTTCCATATCAAACAAACACAACTTAAAAACAATAGGGAAATTTTTTCCAAGACAGTGCAATTGCACTGTCTTGGAAAAAAATTTCCCTATTGTTTTTAAGTTGTGTTTGTTTGATGTTGATTTGTGGTAGCTTCACGCTTGGTAGATTATTTGATTTTGTTTTTGCTCATTTTTTGTTTAATGGAGTTCTTTACGTTTCTTTGAAAAACTTATTTTTTGGAAAAAGGTTTTTTTTTAATTAATTTCTGTTTGTCTTAAATTGACATAGTCTATTCAGGGAAAAAGAAAATAATACTTTAAATCTTTTCGTTTTTCAAGACTTTATAGTTTGGAATGCTATTTGTATGCTGGAGAAAAATTTTCAGCAATTTTTAACAGCATACACCCTTTTAAAATCTGGACACAAATAGTACTGTTTTGTTTAGTTTTATATCTCTTCGAGCTGACCTGAAATGGAAAACTTGATAACATTCGCAAAAAAAAACTGTCTACATTCTGTGATAGCTTTGATACACTTATGCTATTTTGATTTGGTTAAACTTTAAGAGCAGAAGTAGCCCCGAAAGTTTGAACATAATACCCTCAGTCGGTCTTGGGATACTGTTGAGATGCCTTATTGGGAAATAGCATTATCACAGTGCATTTTGATTTAATCTTAAGGCAACATTTAGTTGTTAAACATATTGGGCAACTGGGAGGGGGGCGGGGGAGGCGGAGCATGGAAGGGTGGGAGTGGAAGGGGGATTAGTTGCCCTCCAATCACTTTCGACTATTAAAAAGGGCATCAACCCTTTCTATTTTCAATCGAAGGAGCCCTTTTCGAAGTTCCCACGACAACTCCTTCTATACGAAGTGGTCTAAACAACAACAACAACAAAAAATATCACTAATCACTTTCGTCCATTAAAAAGGGTACTAGCCCTTTGAATTTCAAATCGAAGGAGCCTTTTTTCAAGTTTCTAGGACAAATATCTCAATAAAAACCTTATATACCCCCTGGGCATAACTTATAACCCTTACGCTGAAGATCGTGGGGGGAGTGTCCTGCTCAAAGGTATAATTTCCTGAACTTTGAACTGCGTGGAACAGAAGGACTATCTCAAAATCTTTATTGGATGTGTTTGGGGAAATGGTGGGCGTAAGAGAGGCGATAGTCGCTCTCCAATCACTTTCAACTATTAAAAAAGGCACTAGCCCTTTCAGTTTCCAATTGAATGAGCCCTTTTGAAGTTTCTACGCTTTCAATAAAAACCTTATACGCCCCAAGGGCATAACTTACAATCCTTGCCCTGAAGGCTGTTGGGGGGGGGGGGGTTGTCATCCTCAAAGACCTAATTTCCAGAACTTAAAACTACGTTGAATAAAATGGATACCTCAAAGTTTTGATTATATGTGTTTGGGGAAAATGTTGGCATGAGAGGTGGGTTAGTTACCCTATAATCACTTTCGACTATTTAAAAGGGCACTAGCCCTTTGAATTTCCAATCGAATGAGCCTTTTTTAAAGTTTCTACGACAATGCCTTCAATAAAAAACCTTACATGCCCCAGGGCATAACTTACAACCCTTGCCCTAAGGGCTGTGGGGGACTGTCCTCAAGAACATAATTTCTATCTGTAAATCAACTACGCTGAACAAAGTGGCTATCTCCAAATTTTGATTGGATGTGTTTCAGGAAATGGTGGGCGTGGAAGAGGTGTTAGTCTCTTTCTAATCACTTTCGAATATTAAAAAGGGCACAAGCCACTCCAATTTCCAATTGAATGAGTGCTTTTTGGAGTTTCTAAGACAAATTCTTCGATACAAACTGCCCTGCTCTACAGAAAAAAATTAATAAATAATACATTGTGCCAACATTGTTCTTATATGCCCCCAGGGCATTACTTAAAACCCTTGCCCTGAGGGTTATGGGGGAGTGTCCTCCTCTTTGCTTAGTCCCCGTTTCTTGTCTCGTTCTCGAGTGTCCCCGTTCTTTACTGAGACAGCGCGATCGCGCTGCCTGTGATTTGTACAACATCTTTCTATATAAACCTTATATACCCCCGGGGCATAACTTACAAACCTTGCACTGAGGGCTCAGAGGGGGTTATCTTCCTAAAAGACCTAATTTCCAGAACGTTCAACTACGTTGAACAAAATGGATATCTCAAAATTTTGATTGGATGTGTTTTGGAAAATGGTGGGCGTGAGAGAGGCGTTAGTCGCTATCCAATCACTTTCGACTATTAAAAAAGGCAATAGCCCTTTCAATTTCCAATTGAATGAGCCCTCTTGAAGTCCTGCGACAGCGCTTTCAATAAAACCTTTATATGCCCCAGGGCATAACTTACAACCCTTGCACTGAGGGCTCTGAGGGGGTTATTTTCCTAAAAGACAAAATTTCCAAAACTTTCAACTACGTTGAACAAAATAGATATCTCAAAATTTTAATTCGATGTGTTTGAGAAAATGGTGGGCATGAGAGGGGCGTTAGTCACTATCCAATCACTTTCAACTATTAAAAAAGGTACTAACCCTTTCAATTTCCAATTGAATGAGCCCTTTTGAAGTTTCTACGACAACACCTTCTATAAAAGATCTTATATGCCCAGGGCATAACTTACAATCCTTGCCTTGAGGGCTGTGGGGGGAGGGGGTGTCATTCTTAAGGACCTAATTTCCAAAACTTTTAACCACCATGAATAAAATGGCTATCTCAAAAATTTTGATTGGATGTGTTTGGGGGACTGATGGGCGTGGGGGGAGGGGGTGGGGGTTGTTGCCCACCAATCACTTTCGACTAATAAAAATGGCACTAGCACTTTGAATTTCCAATCGGATGAGCATCTTTTGAAGTTTCTACGACAACGCCTTCTATAAAAACCTTACATGCCCTCAGGGCATAACTTAAACCCCTTGCCCGGAGGGTTGTGAGGGAGTGTCCTCCACAAAAAAATATTTTCTATCTGGAAATCAACTCCGCTGAACAAAATGGCTATCAAAAAATTTTTATTGGATGTATTTGGGGGAAGGATTAATTTGGGGGGAGGGCTAGCTGCCCTCCAATCACTTTCGACTATCAAAAAGGGCACTAGCCCTTTGAATTTCCAATCGAATGAGCCTGTTTTGAAGTTTCTAAGACAACGCCTTCTATACAAACCGTATATGCCCCCAGGACATAACTTAAAACCCTTGCCCTGAGGAGTCTGAGAGAGTGTCCTCCTCAAAATCATATTTTCTATCTGGAAATCAACTACGTTGAACAAAATTACTATCTCAAAATTTTGATTGGATGTGTTTGGGGAAATGATGGGCGTGGGGGGGGGGATAGTTGCCCTCCAATCCCTTTCGACTATTAAAAAGGGTACTAGCCCTTTGAATTTTCAATCGAATGAGCCATTTTTTAAGTTTCTACGACAATACCTTCTATAAAAACCTTATATGCCCCCAGGGCATAACTTAAAACCCTTGCCCTGAGGGTTGTGGGGGAGTGTCCTCCTCAAAAATATATTTTCTATCTGGAAATAAACTACGCTGAACAAAATGACTATCGCAAAATTTTGATTGTATGTATTAGGGGGAATGATGGGCGGGGGGGCTAGTTGCCCTCCAATCACTTTCGACTTTTAAAAATGGCACTAGCCACTCAAATTTCCAATCAAATGAGCCCTTTCCGAAGTTTTTGCGACAACTCATTCGACACGAAGTGCCCGGGTATAGAAAAAAAACACATTGTGCCCACATCGTCCTTTACTTAGGCAGCGCTAGCGCGCTGACTATGATGAGCAAAGTTGACATTGCCCAATATTTATCTTTTAAATTCCATGAATTTCCCTTAGAAAACAGAGCTCACCGAAGGGATTTAAACATTTATAATGGCTTCTTCCAACTTCTTGAAAGTTCTACTTTGCGAGAATACAGTCATTTGAAAATTTTTTGGTGCCTCTTGGGAATATGTTTCCTTAGTGGATTACTACTAAACAAAATAAAAGGAGCGGGAATAATTTTGAATAGAATTTAATTTGCAGAAAGATAAGAATAAAAATTTGTAATTATATTTTTTTCTCATAAGCAAACCAGTCTCTTTTAATTTTTTCTTGTGCAGTTTAAACAAAAAAAAAAGACTATATGAATTAGAGTATAGTGACTAAAAACTCTCTAATGACAGACTATACTAAAAGTTTAAAATTACAGTTTTTTTATTGGACTTTTAACTTTTGCCTCGGCTAGTCTTTTGTCATTATAAAACACATATCGCCGAACCTTTGTTTCTTTCAATTGTTCAGGTGGTGGGAAAAACCTTCTTTTTATTCCGAAAATTTATCTAGTCCAGTTTCTTGACTTCCAAAGGTATGGTAGGTATTGATGACAACCTTTGTTTCTTTTGATTGTTCAGGAGGTGGGACAAAAATTTCTTCTTTTGCCTTGGCTTGTCTTTTTTCATTATGAAAGACGTATCGCTGAACCTTTGTTTTTTTAACAAAGGTAAAGGGCACGTGGCAGGCTTCTGTATATTGATTCTCATTGCCGCTTGTTTTCTAAACGCAGACAATTTGAGCCTTTTCTTGATGTCATGACGTCAAAATAGACCTTAAATTAGAAATGTTGCCTTTGTAAAATTACATTTTTTAAGTTGGACCTTTAACTTTTGCCTCGGCTTGTTTTTTGTCATTCGAATCATCATCGCTATCATTTTCAATTTGTTTGCTTCGTTACACCTCGGCTTATTTTTTTGTCATTATGAAATACATATAGCGACACCTTTTTTTCTATCAAAGGTATGGTAGGCATTGATAACCTTATCCATGTCAAAATCCCAAATGCAATCATCATCGTTATCAGTTTCAATTTTGACACGTTTTGATTCTCGCTGTCCAGGTTGATTTTCATTGACTCGCTGCTCTTCATTTTCATTTTTGACTCCCTCACTTGTTCGGTGTCGTATGTCTTCTAACCGCGTGTGTCTTTGCCCTTCATTTTCATTTTTAACACGCTCTAATTGTCGTTTTCGCATATCTTCGTACCACCTGTGTCTTTGCTCTTCATTTTCATTTTGGCACGTTTTGGATTACTTCAGACAATTCAGAAATGGCCTTTGCTTTAGCTGTCCGTAGTGGTGTTGTTGGAATTGAAGGTCCAGATTGTCAAATTTCACATCTTATCACGTTTGATAGTTCAGGTGTTCGTTCCAAAGGATCATCATTTGTATTAATTAATTAAAAAAAACTTCCCGAAAAATAAGTTTTTCAAAGAAAAGTAAAGGCCATTTTAAACTTAACCTCAGAAGATACAAATACCTGCTAAAATTCAAACTCAAAGCGATCAGAAATTACTATTAAATAATAAATGAAACCCAAAACTAACATAAATTAATTGAAATATCATTTCAAAAAACATACAACAATTAATAATATAACCTAATTAAGATATACTTAATCGAGCAACTATTCTATTGAATGATGATATAAATTTTAAAAGGAAAACAAATGCTTTGCTATTAAAGTATAACTTAAGTTTAAAAAGAGCAGAAACTATATAAAAAATCGATGCGAACAAAACATGCAATATATATAATGCTTCTAGTTTCAAACGAGAAGCTTCTCAGATTCCAGTGTTACAGGCTTATACTGTTCACCGGCATAAGTGGTATACTTGTCGCGATTGGAAAAAAATGGACACATCTCAGTACATTGAAACTTCTGATAGCATCCTTAACAAGATCAGGGTTCCATTTCATCTTCTGCAACAGTCTTCTATTAAAGACATTAATGAAGGTAGATTAACTCTTGATATATACTCCGCAGAAATCTGCCATGCACTTTTATGTGCTGAAAAAAGGGCAGTTCCTCTTAAAAAAATACGTGTTGGTACCCAAGTTCCCGGGTGGTCAGGAAATCTAGTGCTGTCTGAAGCTTGTGACCTTGTACAAATTATAGAGAGATTGCCTATGTCCCCGTCAAGGAATAGTCGATGACCTGAAAAAGTGTCAAAAAAATGTTTTGCTAAGGAACTTGCCCTTCATCGCTCTAAAATGCAGACGCTTTATTCCGAGACGATCCGGAATTCATCTGATTTACTGTGGAAGCTATTACCTCGTACTAGCTCCTCCAATGTGCCAGACCTGAATGATATTCCTTTGTCCGAGTGGATATCCCATTTTTCAAATGAATTTTCTGAGTCTGATCCTGTTTTAGTCACAATTTTGTGACGAGCTCTGCAAATTCATTGATGAATCTCCTGACCTTGATTTTGCTGTTAATTGTGACGCTGTTATAAAAGCCATTTCCCAACTTAAAAAGAAAACGTCTTATGGGATAGATAAGGTGAGCATTCTACACATCATTAATGGAAGTTATCTATTGATGCATCACCTCAGCCCTTGTCATGCAAATGATATTTGTTACAGGTATTGGTCCATCCTCGTTCTGCATTGGTGATTTGACTCCGATTCCCAAAAAAGGGAAATCTGAGCTGCAATGTTCCTCTTTCCGTCCCATCACCGTATCTACTACGACATGCAAACTTTTCGAGCTCGTTGTTCGGGATTAGTTAAGAAGTGAATACTACGGTCTTTCACCTAAAGTTGGTTTCGTGGCTAATATTGACTGTTATAATACTCTGACAGCAGGTTTTACTACCCTCATTAATATCGAATCTTTGAAGGGATGTCTGATTTTTACTAGACGTGATATTAAACTTGAATTTAATTCCTTAATTCATTCGTCCATGCTTCTTCATATGGCAAGGCGAGGCGTAAACCCATCAGTTGTCCGTGTTCTCAGGGATTTATATAGGAATCTAAAAGTGCGTTTAAAACTTCCATCCTGTTTTTCCCTGCAGTCGGCTCTTCATCCTTCCCTATATAATTGCATTAATTCTCGTTTGAGGCCAAACTCTTCGATTCCCTCGAATATGCTTGTGAATCCTCAGTACCCCATCCTCGTTAAGAAAGGGACTAGACAGGGAGCTATCACTTCCCCAACCCTGTTCAATAATAGTGTCCTGGAAGCGCAGGCAAAGTGTCTTCCTTCATACATTCTTGGGAGAATCGATATGTCTCTTATTTGTTATGCTGATGACATCCTGAATCTCAGCCGTACGATCCAGCGCATTGAGCAGAATTTCAAAATCCTCAAAGATGAATATTCAAAAATCGGTCTGTCTTTTAATCCTGAGAAATCCGAAGTAATCCTTTTCAATTGGCGAAATCCCTCTACTTCTCTTATAAATATGGACGGTTCTCTTGTTAAACCCTCAGACCATATTACATACCTGGGCCTCCCAATTGGCACATCTATAGGCCACACACGTCATTTGCTGATTTCTCACGTTGAGCGTCAAATTAGCATTTCTTACGCTGTAATCGTAAAAAGCAAACTACGTTCCAACCGTTATATTCTAGCATCCATTTACAACGCCACAGCTCTTCCACATCTGCTTTACATTGCTCCTTTCTGGAGATTCTTTACTGTTACAGATAGAAAGCATCTACGATCAATCTTCTTCAGATTTGCTAAATATCTTCTACATTTGCCCTCTTGGACAAGAAACCGTAAAATTATTCATTTGTATAAGCTAGCTGATTCTAATATTTGCTTTAATAAATCTCTATCCCGTTTTTAAAGTAAGTTTAATCATCCAAGGTCAACAATTTGTTCACAATAGTTTTTTTATATTAATGTAATGCATATAGTCACTGTTCGTATGAATGTAATGAAGAGTTTTCTTTTGTCACGTGGTTGAATTTTCAATTTGTGTTTGTGTCCTTCTTTTTCTTCTTTTTTTTTTCTTTTTTGTTTAATTTATTGATTACTCCACCTATTGTACCTTTTGTACCTTTTTTTGACGGGCAATAAATAAATAATAATAATAATAATAATAATATTAATGTAAATGAATAAATAAATCTTAAAACGAGTGAAACTTAAATTGAATATGCAAATCAAATTTGAATCAAATTAGAATAACTACAAACAAGAGTTTGGGTATCGTCTCACTGCAAAAGCCTAAAACCTACTGCGTCATTGGCGCTTTACTGAAAACAATTCTTTGAAATATTTTCACTTTTGTAACTTTAAGAAATCAAAAATTAATTAAAAATTTTGGGAATAAATATCAGCATATGCATATTAAATTGACAATGCACATTTTTTTTCAGTAAACTCATTTGAATTTTTTTTTCAGTAAAGTACAAATTATATTCTAGCTTTTAGAAAGCATAGGGGTTTTGAACCCTACTCACATTAATTTATGCTCGTTTTGAGTTTGACTCTAATATTTATTTTAATTTTTGTTCGTTTTGGGATTCATTTATTTATTGATACTGATTTGGGGTAGTTGTATGCTTGGTAGATTATATGATAGTCCGGACGCCAGGTGTTGAAAATGCGAACCATACCACGACGGAATGGGGCTGATACGAGAATTAGCCTACCCTCCACCCCCTAAATTGACCATGCGGATTCAAAAATACCAATGGCACTTGCTTGCGAGTGGTGGAACACTCTGAAACTTGACATTTTATTATATTTTGGTGTTTTATGCAAGAAAGTACATGTTCTACAAAGTTTGAGGTGCAGTTTTCCGCTCAAATAGAAATGCCTAGAAGCCATAGAATGTTTTCATAACAAACTAACACGATTAGTTAAAAAAAATGGCACAGTTAAAAAAAATGGCAAAACTTTATGCGTCTTGAACAATCTTGGAAAGTATAAACAAAATAAAATTGAATATTAGATATATAATGATATTAATTGTTGAAAGATCAATCAGTTCAAGTTTTTTTTTCACTGTAATTTTTATTTTCATTTTCAATGCTGTAAGAACTGGAAAATAATAAATATGTAATATACGAGTAATTCGTTTTCAGTGAAGCACCAATGACGCAGAAGGCTTTAGGTTTTTACAGTTAAAGAAGGGGGCAGTATCAAAATTTTGCTTGTAGTGAAACTATATTTGTCTTGACCAAACCTGAAAAGAACTAATAAATTAAACCGAATATTTGATACATAATGATATTAATTGCTAAAAGCTCATCAGTTCTAAATTTTACTGTAATTTCAATATTTATTTTCAATATTAAGTACAAAAGAAAACATTTGTAATATAATTCGTTTTCAGTAAAGCGCAAATGACGCAGAAGGCTTTAGGTTTTTACAGTTAAAGAAGGGGGCAGTATCCAAATTTTGCTTGTAGTGAAACTATATTTGTCTTGACCAAACTTGAAAAGAAATAATAAATTAAACTGAATATTTGATACATAATGATATTAATTGCTAAAAGCTCATCAGTTCAAAATTTTACTGTAATTGTAATATTTATTTTCAATATTAAGTACAAAAGAAAACATTTGTAATATAATTCGTTTTCAGTAAAGCGCTAATGACGCAGTAGGTTTTAGGCTTCTGCAGTAAGACGATACCCAAACTCTTGTTTGTAGTTATTTTTTTTCGATTCAAACTTGATTTGCATATTCAATTTAAGTTTCACTCGTTTTAAGATTTATTTATTCATTTACATTAATATATATTGTATGTTTTGTTCGCATTGATTGTTTATTTAATTTTTGTTCGTTTTAAGTTTCATTTATACTTTAATAGCAAAATATTTGTTTTCGTTTTAAGCTTGATTTTCATATTCAATCCAAGCATTACTCGCTTTAAGATCTATTTATTCATTTATATTATTACTTGTTGTATGTTTTTTGCTATGATTGTTTATTTAATTTCTTTTCTTTTTGGGTTTCATTTATTCTTTAATAGTAATTTTTGGTCGTTTTGAATTTGAACTTTAACAGGTATTTGTATATCCTGTGGTTAAGTTTAAAATGGCCTTTACTTTTCTTTGAAAAACCTATTTTTCGGAAATTTTTTTTTTAATTAATTTTTGTTCGTATTTTATTGCAAAAAGTTTCAAATTTTTCTTTGGCATGGGGGGGGGGGTGCGTACTGTTCGATTATTCTTGACTTTAAAAAACGGATCTAGAACTTTCAATTTAAATCGAATGAGGCTTTGATCAAAGTCTATACGATTACCTCTTTGATAAAAACCTTATAAATGAACAATAGACAGCTTGCATAACTTGTGGACAGCGATTGACAACAATGAATGAATTGAAAAAATAGCTCCAATAAGGGAGTATAGACCATTTCACTTGCTGACACAAAGGGATCACGGCTGTTTGGAATTGACCTTAATAGGAATATGTGTTCCAAAGCAATTTTGCATCTATCACAGTGTATGTATTTTAACCTTATAATTGAATAATTATAATAGATTTCCTATGTGTTCTTCCCATACAAAACCCCTTCCCATAAGTTATAAACCCCCCTTAATAAGTTATGCCCCAGGGCATAACTTACAACGCCTACACCTGGGCCCTGGTGGGCTGTATCGACACCGGAGTTTTTGTTATCAGAACTTTGAACTATTTTAACAAAATGTCCATCTCAAAATTTTTATCTGATGCATTCAGGGCGTGTAGGAGGGAGAGGGGCTAGTTGCCCTTCAATCTCTTTTGACTCTTAAAAAGTGAACAAGAACTTTCAATTTCCAATCAAACGAGCCCTCTCTAAAGTTTATACGAGCATCCTTCCATAAAAAATAATATGAAGGATTCGGAGAATCCTTAAATTACAACCCTTGCCTTGAGGGCTTTGGGGAGTTGTAATCCTCAAAGACCTAATTTCCAGAACTTAAAACTACGTTTAATAAAATGGCTGTCTTAAAATTTTGATTGGATGTGTTGGGGGAAAGGTGGGCGTGAGAGGGGGGCTAGTTGCCCTCAAATCACATTCGACTATTACAAAGAGCACTAGCCCTCAGAATTTCCAATCAAATGAGCCTTTTTTGAAGTTTCTACGACAACGCCTTCTATAAAACCTTATATGCCCCCAGGGCATAAATTAAAACCCTTGCCCTGAGGGTTGTGGGGGATTGTCCTCCTCAAAAACATACTTTCTATCTGGAAATCAACTACGCTGAACAAAATGGCTATCTCAAAATTTTGAGTGGATGTGTTTGGGGGAATGATGGGCGAGGGTGGGGGGGGTAGTTGCCCTCAAATCACTTTCGACTATTAAAAGGGCCACTAGCCCTTTGAATTTCCAATTGAATGTGCCTGTTTTGAAGTTCTACGACAACACCTTCTATAAAAACCTTATATGCCCCCAGGGCATAACTTAAAACTCTTGCCGAGGGTTGTGGGGGAGTGTCCTCCTCAAAAACATATTTTCTATCTGGAAATCAGCTACACTGAACAAAATGGCTATCGCAAAAGTTTGATTGGCTGTGTTTGAGGAACTGCTGGGCGTCGGGGGGGGGGCTAGTTGCCCTCCAATCACTTTTGACTATGAAAAAGGGCACTATCCCTTTGAATTTCCAATCGAATGAACCTTTTTTGAAGTTTCTACGACAGCGCCTTCTATAAAAACCTTATATGCCCCCAGGGTGTATCTTAAAACCCTTGCCCTGAAGGTTCTGGGGGAGTGTCCTCCTCAAAAATATATTTTCTATCTGGAAATCAGCTACACTAAACAAAATGGCTATCTCAAAAGTTTGATTGGATGTGTTAGGGGAATTGATGGGCGTAGGGCGGGGGGGCTCGCTGCCCACCAATCACTGTCGACTATTAAAACTGGCACTAGCCCTTTAATTTCCAATCGAATGAGCCTGTTTTGAAGTTTCTACGACAACGCCTTTTATAAAAACCCTAAATGTCCCCAGGGCATAACTTAAAACCTTTGCCCTGAGGGTCGTGGGGGAGTGTCCTCCTCGAAAAAATATTTTCAATCCGGAAATCAACTACGCTGAACAAAAATGGCTATCTCAAAATTTTGATTGGATGTGTTTAGGGGAATAATGGGCGTAGGGAGGGGCGGGGCTAGTTGCCCTCCAATCACTTTTGACTATTAAAAATGGCACTATCCCTTTGAATTTCCAATCGAATGAACCTTTTTGAAGTTTCTACGACAACGCCTTCTATAAAACCTTATATGCCCCCAGGACATATCTTAAAACCCTTGCCCTGAAGGTTCTGGGGGAGTGTCCTCATCAAAAACATATTTTCTATCTGGAAATCAAATACGCTGAACAAAATGGCTATCTCAGAATTTTGATGGGATGGGTTAGGGGAAATGATGGGCGTGGGGGGGGGCTAGTTACCCTCCAATCACTTTTGACTATTAGAAAGGGCACTATCCCTTTAATTTCCAATCGAATGAGCCTGATTTGAAGTTTCTACGACAACGCCTTCTATAAAAACCTTATATACCCCAGGGCAAAAACTTAAAACCCTTGCCCTGAGGGTTGTGGGGGAGTGTCCTCCTCAAAAACATATTTTCTATCTGGAAAACAACTACGCTGAACAAAATGGCTATTTGAAAATTTTGATTGGAAGTGTTTGGGGAAATGATGGGCGTGGGGGGGAGGGGGCTAGTTACACTCGAAACACTTTCAACTATTAGAAATGGCACAAGCCCTTTAATTTCCAATCGAATGAGCATGTTTTGAAGTTTCTACGACAACGCCTTCTATAAAAACCTTATATGTCCCCAGGGCATAAATTAAAACCCTTGCCCTGAGGGTTGTGGGGGAGTATCCTCCTCAAAAATATATTTTCTATGTGGGAATCAACTACGCTGAACAAAATCGCTATCTCAAAATTTTGATTGGATGTGTTCGGGGGAATGATGGGCGTGAGGGGGGCTAGTTGCCCTCCAATCATTTTGGACTATTAAAAAGGGTACTAGCACTTTAATTTCCAGTCGAATGAGCCTGTTTTGAAGTTTCTACGACAACGCCTTCTATAAATACCTTTTATTCCCCCAGGGCGTAACTTAAAACCCTTGCCATGAGGGTTGTGGGGGAGTGTCCTCCTCAAAAATATATTTTATATCTGGAAATCAACTACGCTGAACAAAATGGCTCTCTCAAAATTTTGATTGGTTGTGTTTGGGGAAATGATGGGCGTGGGGGGGGGGGAGTTGGGCTAGTTACACTCCAATCACTTTCGACTATTAAAAAGGGCATTAGCTCTTTAATTTCCAATTGAATGAGCCTGTTTTGAAGTTTCTACGACAACGCCTTCTATAAGAACCTTATATGCCCCCCGGGGCATAACTTAAAACCCTTGTCCTGAGGGTTGTGGGGGGGGGGTATCCTCCTCAAAAATATATTTTCTATCTGGAAATCAACTACGCTGAACAAAATGGCTATCTCAAAATTTTGATTGGATCTGTTTGGGGAAATGATGGGTGTGGGGGAGGGGGGGAGGGGCTAGTTACACTCCAATCACTTTCGACTATTAAAAAGGGCACTAGCTCTTTAATTTCCAATTGAATGAGCCTGTTTTGAAGTTTCTACAACAACGCCTTCTATAAAAAACCTGATATGCCCCCAGGGCATAACTTAAAACCCTTGCCCTGAGGGTTGTTGGGGGTTGTCCTCCTCAAATATAAATTTTGTACCTGGAAATCAACTACGCTGAACAAAATGGCTATCTCAAAATTTTGATTGGATGTGTTTGGGGGAAGGATGGGCGTGGGGGGGGGCTATTTGCCCTTTAATCATTTTCGACTATTAAAAAGGGCACTAGAACTCTCGATTTCCAATTGAATGATCCCCCTTTGAAGTTTCTACAACAACCCCTTCCATATGAAGTGCCTCTGGGAAAAAAATAAATAAATAATAAATAATAAAACATTGGAGCCGTATGGCCTTTACTATAGTCAACGCTACAGCGTTGCCTCTGACTGCAACTGCAAATTTTCGTTTTTTGGGCCTCTCAATATATATATATATATATATATATATATATATATATATATATATATATATATATATATATATATATATATATATATACACACACATATATATATATATATATATATATATATATATATATATATATATATATATATATATATATATATACACATATATATATATATATATATATATATATATATATATATATATATATATATATATATATATATATATATATATATATATATATATATATATATATATATATATATATATATATATATATATATATATATATATATATATATATATATATATATATATTATATATATATATATATATATATATATATATATATATATATATATATATATATATATATATATATATATAACATTTGCTTATTATTTACCAAAAATAAACCAAAATGAACCATGCAAAAATACCCCCTTTTCAGGGAAAGAGGGGGGGGGGGAAGGGAAATCTTGAATTTAAATTTATCCGATACTTTCTGGATAGAAAGGTTGCTTTCTAATAATTTGAGTCCAGGGAGACCGAAAATGGCATCAGAATTGGAAAATTTCATCGCTTAGTACCCCATTTCCACCGTAGCAAGGTTAAACTACTAATACTACTACTAACACCTCACCGCAGCACCAAGTTACCTGAGGCCAACACAGCTACGCACGCTCCTCCTTTACTCCAATCTATTCATAGCCTTCCTTTTTACACCAGCCCACGAAGTTCCCATTTCCTTTAAATCTTTCTTTATGACGTCCTCCCACCCCAGACGAGGACGACCTGCTTTCCGTTTAGCCCTAGACAGTTGTCCGAAATTAAACAATCTTCAGCAATCTGTCATTCTTCATCCGCACAACGTGCCCTAGCCATCTCAGCCTTTCTTTCATTATAGCCCTAGAGAGCGGTATTAAACCACATTTTTCGTATAGCCTATTGTTTAAAATACGGTCAGTCAGCCGGGTACCCAAGACAATCCTTAAGCAATTTTTCTGGAAAACATCTAGCAAATCTTCATCCGCTTTTCGGAGCGCCCATGCTTCGGAGCCATATTTGACCACTGTCATCACTAAAGCTTTTAATATTCTAATCTTGGCTTGCAGACTTATCTTCCTATTCTTCCAAACTTTTTTTAACTGTGAAAAAACACCCTCAGCCTTCACTATTCTACTTTTAACATCTTCACTGCTCCCACCATCTTTACTATACTACTACCAAGGTAAGTGAAGCTGCCCACCTGATCAATCTTTTCATATGCAAGAAGGTTTGCCAAAAAAATATTAAATTAAAGTTACAAAGCTGTTTTTTTTTCACCAAGCAAAACTCTGTCTCCTGATAATTTGAAGGACGTAAAGGATGGAAAAAATTACAGAAATTTTTAAAGTAGACACGAAACAAATTTAGTTTATAATTACTTAGTTTATAATTAGTTTATATTATAATGTCTTATACATGCATGCAGTTCAGGCAAAGAAAAAAAAATATTATCATTATGCGAATCATTGCGCATTATCATAATGCGAAAATTCACAATAAAGCTGAACTGGGATCAAATCGTAAATCTTTTCTTCTTAGAGTTCATTTTAGTTGTGTTTTTCAGCCTCTGAAAACCCCAAGTAGTTTTGAAAACCGGCTTTCCTGTAGTACAATTCTCATCCTTATTTAATGCAAATTCTGTGGTTCTCTTACAATTTATAATATTATCAATAAGAAATAGTCAGTTTCCTCCCCCTAAATTTTCTTTTAAATCTCATATAACTGATTATTCTCCCCCTCACAAGAAGGGTTTACCTAGTGCGGTTTTGTAGGTTTCCTTTTTTCTCTTTCACTTGAAAAGACCAGAATCAATAGAAAGAAATGGACGAAATACTTAATAATAAAAGTGAGTAATAGATAGCTCAACGAAAACGGTCATGTTAAAATAAAATTTTGCGATATAATTAGATTTTTGTATAATAAATGCTTATTATTTTTGCGCTACGAGTGAAATGTAAAAATAAGTGCTATCTATATAACGCCTGTTGGAGAGGAGCTTAAGCAATATGACGTTTTGGAATTATCTCAGATACAGAAGATTTTTCACTCTTCTCTTCTTCTACCCTCTCCAACTTTTTTTCAACGTCAATGCTCAATTCTAAAAGATTTCTATTTGTTCCTCACATTAGGACGCCCACCTTAGTTATACTATTTCCTCCCTAGCGCTAGAACACAAAGATTTTACAATATTAGAAGGATGAAGTTTATAAAAACTGGGAAATACGTAGAATTCTGGCAAAAACTTTATTTTGCAGGATATTTCTATTACTACTACACTATTGTTAAGAATTCATTACGGCACGAATCCGCCTTAGGCCAGCAAAGCTGTGCAAGCTCCCCTAACGCCCAATATATTCAAAGCTTCACTATTTACCCCCCCCCCCCCATTTAGTCCCAATTCCCTTTAAATCCTTTCTTATGACCTCTTCCCATTCCATTCTGGGCTTTCGATTTGCCCTTAGATCGATGGAAAAAAGCACATCTTGGGCAACATGGCACAATCTTCATCCATAAGCCGCAATTTATGGCCTTCATACATAAAACGTGCCATATTAATCGTCCTTCCATCATAGGCCTAGAAAGCGGGATCGGATAATCCTTAATTTTATTTGTCAAGTTTTTACCCTAACAGAAAAGCTTTACCATAGAGTAAATATGTATAAATTTATATATTTATATTATATATTTAAAATTTCAAGATTTTGGGAAGTTAGAAGAGCTTTCTCACTTTCCTTTTGGATAGACAGGTTTGTGAAAGACGTATTTTGGGAAAATACTGGGAAAAGTATTTCTTGAGATTAAAACAAGGAGCCTCTCTTGAGGAACGGTCGTCGAGAATAATGTTGATCCTAATTGAATTAAATAAAAAAAAAACAAGTTTATTAAACTGAAAGAAAGGAGCGACATTAAAACTTAAAACTAAAAGAAATTATTTCGTATATAAAAGGGGCTGTCCCCTCCTCAACGCCTCGCTCTTTACAATATGCTTTTATTGTTTTAAACACTCTTTAAACACGCTTTTATTGTTTTAAACAATCTTTTTATTGTTTTAAAAAATAAAGTTGTGAGACAGAGTCAAACTTTAGCGTAAAGAGCGAGGCGTTGAGGAGGGGACAGCCCCTTTCATATACGGAATAATTTCTGTTCGTTTTAAGTTTTAATGTCGCTCCTTACTTTCAGTTTAAAAAACTTGTTTTTTTTTTATTTAATTTCTGATCGTTTTTTAGTTAATGCAGCTTTTATTTGCATAAAAATTTTACTTTTCTTTTGCTAAATGTATGTCTTTACAAATTATCTTACGTAACTAACTTCTATATTCGTATATTTTTTTTCTGGCAAAAAATACAAAGTTGCAGATTTTTGCAGATATGAGCTTGAAACCAATGTAATAGGGTTTTCTGATACGCAAATCTGACAGTGTGATTTTCATTAAAATTCTTTCACTTGTAGGGGATGTTTCCCCCCTCCTTAAAAAATCGAGTACATTTTCTCAGGATCGTAGCCTTTGATGAGAAATACTAAACTTAATAAAATTTATATATTTAGAATCAGCATGATAAACACATTCTTTTGATACTTTTATTGACATCACAATTCCGTTTTTAAAAGTTTCGATTACTATTGAGCCATATCGCTTGCTTTTTTATTGTGTTTTTTTTATTACCTATATGTTATTACGTATATGAGGGGGTTCTACCCTTAGTAAATAACACGCTCTTTACGTTAAAAGATAAAAAAAAAATTTATTCACAAACCCCTGAATCACAAAGGCCGTTTAATTAGAATAGATAGCTCTTTTGAAAGCACTAAAAAAAACTGTAGTGTAAAGAGCGAGGTATTGACTTGGGGGAGAACCTCCTCACATACGTTATAATTTCTGTTCGTTTTAAGTTCTAATATTCCTTCTTACATTTCAGTTGAAAAAACTTGTTTTTTTTTTATTTAATTTCTGATCGTTTTTTAAATAATGCTTGGAAATCTGGCGCCCCCTTCATAGAAATGTCCCTTACCCCAAAGAAACATCCTCCACGGAAATATTCTCCAGAGCAACCCCCTCCTCTAGACCCCCCCTCCAGAAAAAATCCTTCCTGAAAATGGTTGTATACTTCCCAATAACCAATAAATAATGCTGGCAAGTCCGGCGCCCCCTTCATGGAAATTTCCCTTACCCCATGAAAACTTCCTTCATGAAAAGATCCTCCAACATACCCCCCTACCCACCCTTCCTCCCACTACCAGAAAAAAAACCTCCTGAAAACTTCTGTATACTTCCGAATAACCAATACTATATGTTAACATTGGGTAAAGTTCATAACTTTTAGCCCTCCCTCTGGGTACTTCGGGGGATTAAGTCATCCTAAAAAACATATTTATCATATTTTCGATCATGCTGAAAAAAATGGCTATCTAAAAGTTTTGATCGGGTGAATTTGGGAAAAAATAAGCATGGGAGAGGGCCTATGTGCCCTCCATTTTTTTTTGGTCACTTAAAAAGAGCACTAGAGCTTTTAATTTCCGTTCCAATGAGCCTTCATCCAATATTATAGGACCACTGTGTCGATACGATCACCCCTGGGGAAAAAAAACAAAACAAAAAACAAATAAACACTCATCCGTGATCTTTCTTCTGGCAAAAAATGGAAAATTCCACATTTTTGTAGATAGGAGCTTGAAACCTCTACAGTAGGGTTCTCTAATACGCTGAATATGATGGTGTGATTTTTATTAAGGTTCTATAGTTTTTCGATGGTCTTTCCCTCTTTTATCTAAAATCAGTCAAATATTTTCAGGCATGTAACTTTTGATCAATAAACTAGAACTTGATAAAAGCTATATATTTGAAATAAACATTAAAAGTTACTTGTGTTGATGTATCTTATAGTATAAAAAACCCGGTTTCTCGAGTTTCGGTTACCATTGAGTTGGGTCGCTCCTTACTTACAGTTCGTTACCACGAGCTGTTTGAAAAGAAAGAAATTGCAAATTCCCGCTGGTATTATGAATCTCGGTGGTATATGGTATTGTGGTGGTTTATGGTTCCCTGGGGTATAAACAAAAGGGATTACGTTAAAGAAAGCTTCAGAAGTAAAGACGGCACAGTGTTTATTCAATGGTCAAGAATTTTCCCCAAATGGAAATCTGGCATCGAATAGGATCAGGATGGCGGGGCTGAAAATGCCTTTTCTAAATTTTGATAAATATCTTCTTCTGATTCTCATGAGAAATAGAAAATATGTCGAAAAAGCGCCATCTCAATTTTTCAAAATGTCTTTTACGTACCTTCGTGTAAAAATAAACCTTATCCTTCCCTACTCTTTGAGAATGAGTACCACGACTCATTGTTGCTTCTTATTCTCTGAGCAAAAGCAGGGACGTCATTGCGTCAAATTCCTTAGGGAGAAGGGCAAAGGTAGACCACATTTTCCCAGATCAAGTAAAAATGACAGGGAAAAGTGAGCCATATAGTACCATAAATGCAAAGAAACACTGAAGAACACTGACCTGTTTCTCTGAATCATGCAGGCTTATCTTAGTTTTGATAAGATTTTTTAAGAAACTAAACTTCAGCTGGGGGTGGGGAGAACGGTAACCTGGAGGGGGCAGTTGGCCCCCTGACCCACAGCAAATTACATCCCTGTGCAAAAGGGGAAAGGGTGGCCAGCCTTCTTCGATTCTTGAAAACTGAAAAGATATTTAATTATGGACTCAATACACTTGAGCAGCCAAACTGGAACATCAACTGGTGACTTTATTGGTTGGTCATTTTCACCAATTGGCTAAAAACATATTGTTGGCGAGCAGGGTCGTTACTAGCTAAAATGTTTGGGAGGAGGGAGCAAGAGATTTTAACAACTAGCTGGTCATTTTTACCGGCTTTTTTTTGTCAAAAATTAGCATAATGTCCGTTTCGAATACAATACGTAAAATCACTACACGAGCTGGTAAAACTACTGCATTTACCAACCGAGATTCAGATTTCCGTACATATCATGTAACTAATTTAATGCTGTTTATTTAATCAAATGGAAAATTGTAGCACCATTTGTAAAATCACGCCAGGAGTCGGTAAAACTGCTGTGTTTACTGACCAAGTACGAAATTTCTGTAGATGACATGTCAGTATTTTCGTGGTCTTGTTGAACCAAACAAAGAATTTTAGCGGTGTTACGATTTTACAGACTCCTTTTTTTTACCAAGTGACCAAAAACAACGAGGGGGGAGTCCCCCTATACGGTACGGCCCTGTTGGCGAGAGAAATGCATTTACGAGCAGTAAGTAAGGAGTGACTGGTGCTAATAGTAAACAAAGTTTTAAAAAAGAAATTTTGGTAACAATTATATACATTTAAAAAATTGAATTTCTATCGTGTTTCCGGATTCAAAGAATTCATAAAATTTGAAGCTACCCACAAAAAAAAATGAAATTGAAATTTTCACAGAATTGAGCCCTCTCTCGATATTCTAAGACCATTGGTTTGATATGATTGCTTTTTGGGAAAAACAACAAGCAAATAAACAAGCATCCCAGACCATCATTCTAGTAAAACATACAACATATTGCGTTTTCACAGATTTGGGGGAAACTCTGGGGGAAACAAACTGGGGTAAACAAACTCTGCAATAGGGTTATTTCTTACCAGTTTCAGTTTAAAATTAGATTAAAAAAGTTTTTGCTGGGTGGGAATTCAGTTTTTTTCGGGAGACTTAAATAGTATTAAAGGGCACGAAAAGGGTAGGAAGAGTGAATGAGTTTGGTTTATGATGAAAGATTGTGTGACGCTGCTCAAGCCAAAATAGTGGCTTAATAAAACGTCATACGTACTTACCATTTCTACGTTTCGTTGATAATGTTATTTAAAATATGTGGTAAGTGCCAGTTAAGTATGACGTAATTATTAGTTGAAATAAAACTCATCTCATCTCATCATTTAGCACTATTTTAGCACTATCATTTTTAGTGCTATCATTTTAGCACTATTTTAGCACTATCATCATTTAGCACTATCTCATCATTTAGCAACATTAGCACTTTCGTTTGTTCTTCCTTTTTCTAAAATTAGACAAATTTCCTTTGCAACTCTTGGAACTCAGGTTTTTCTTTGCAACTCAGGTTTGCAACTCTTGGTGGGTAGCTTTAAACTCAATGAGTCTTATATATTTGAAATCGTCACCATAAAAAACGATTCTTTTGATGTATAAATTTTTACCAAAACTCCCTTTTTAGAGTTTCGGTTACTATTTGCACGAGTCTTTCTGATATACAGTTAAACAGAGTTGTTTGACAAAAGAGATCACCCCACAGGAAAAAATCGAATTCACATATTTTGACCCGTAAAAGATAAGTTTCGACCCTAACGGTACCAAAATGTTATCGATCAAAAATTGTGAGAGTCCTTGACAACTCTAAGAACTCTTTGCTAGAACATTTTCAGGGATTGTTCTTCTCTGAACCTTTAAAAACAAAATTCTGCTCTATTTGATAAAAAAAATCACACATTTTGATGACGTATATTTTATCAAAACTGAATATCTCTATCTTTGGCACAAAAAGGATGATGTTCAGCAGTATTTTTAGATTTCTGGGAAAATTGGAATCGGCTTTTAGTTCTGTTGTTTATTCAGATCTCTTTTACACGCAACAAGTTAAGACAATATCACCACCAATTCTGAATTGTTTGGCTACATAAGCTAAAAAAGTTTGTAATAGAAGAGAAAGGGTGATCCTTCTAGGTACTAAATTTAAAAAAAAAAGTTTTTTTCAACCGAAAGTAGGGAGCAACATTTAAGCTTAAAACGAACAGAAACTATTATGCATATGAAAGGGGTTTCCCCTCCTCAACTCCTCGCTCTTCACGCTAAAGTTTTTTAGTACTTTTAAAAAAGCTTCTTATTGTTATAATTAAGCACCCTTGTGTTTCACGAGTCATTCTTAAAGAATTGGGACAACATTCAAACTTAAGCGTAAGGAACGAGGTTTTGAGGAGGGGCAACCCACTTCATATTCATAATAATTTATATTCGTTTCAAGTTTTAATGTTGATCCTTAATTTCAGTTGAAAAACTTATTTTTTTTTATCTAATTTCTGACCCCCACCTCCCTAGAGGAATCCCCCATCCCACGGAAATTTCCTCTAGACAATTCAATCCCGGTGAAAATTTACATGGACAATTACCTTTAATAGATCCACGTGTAAAATTGAGACAGAAAAGAGAAAGCAAGAAATATAAAAAGTATTTTGTATAGTAATTCAGGCAAATTCCCCCAGTGCAAAATTTCTCCTGGAAAGTTCATTCCCTGGAACCTTCCCTCCCTATGGTAAATTTCTACGTGGGAAAACCCTAACAGAAAATTTGCCCCCCCCCCATCGTAAAATGAATGCATAATTCCCAGTACTTCCCTCCCCACGGAAAATTCGCCCGTGGAAAAACTCCCATCAGAAAATCTACCCCCACCCCAACCACCAGAAAATGTATACATACATCCTAATGACAAATATTATGCGCAAACAATGGGCAAATTTATAACTTAAAGACGTTTCCCCTGGGGCTGTGGGGGATCATGTTATATCCAAAGATATAAGGCCCATTCTTCTGCACTAAGATTTTACATCTAAGATCTCACATCTTTCCGCAAAGATTTCCGTTCTTTTAACTTATCTTTGAGCTAATATCTTACAGCTCACTGATGTTAGCAAAAAACGTGAAAGACGCCATCTTTCTGCCATATAGAACAATGATGAGCGAACTTTGATGATATACTCATCATTGTATTTAAACAGGGCGTAAGATCCAGATCTATGGACAACGGCCTCTGCAAAGGGCTGCCTCGACCTTTTCGGGGTACCTGCAAGACTGGGGACCTTGCGGTCAACTCTATTCCCACTTGAGTAGTGGCGCCACTCGAGGAAATTATAGCCTAGTAGACGAAACAGCATTAACAGGGGATTCTGGCTAAGGGACAATTTTTCTGGGCTTGGTATGTGTAGATGGGTGTCTTTGGGCTGAAAAAACTCTTCCTATCTAATTTATCTATTATGGTCTGCCTCCCTGTAGTAGCTTAATATTTGTAGGCATGGATATATAATAAGTAGGAGGTAATAGGTTTGAGACTGTTTGTGCAGGATTTCCACTCTTGTTGATAGAAGAGCATCGCCAAGTGCTGAAAACCATGTTGTGACCAAGATGGGCCCAGGATTGCACAAAGCCTCCATTCATGGAGGTCCCAGGGACTTCTTGCTTGTCGGTTCTAAGCCGTCTTAAGCACTTCGGTGTAGACTTGAGAAGATATGTGATCCCCGTCCTGCACTGGTATCCAGGATCATTGCTTTTCCTGAGGCGAAAATAATTTCAATGATTTAAAGAACATGAAAATTGGAACTTGGAAAGTTACGATATTAAAAAATGACTATCGTATCAATATTTTGACTGACAAATTCAGACGATTTGAACTGGAGTTATTAGTAGTTTCAGAAACTCATATCACAGGGGTAGAAAGCCTGAAATTAGGTGATATAGAATTTGTTTACTCAGGCAGGAAGGATGGTGTACATAGATAGGGAGTAGAGCTCATGATGAATAAGGAAGCTGTTAAGTCTTGTTTACGCTGGGAAGGTATTAATAATAGAATACTAATTGCTCATTTTATGACCAGATAGTTCAGGGTATCAGTTATAGTAGCATACGCCCCTGTAGAACCGACTGACGGAGATACTAGTGACTCAGATGAATTTTACTTACAGTCACAGGAGCAAATAGACAAGGTCCCAGGTAGAAATATGATTTTATTGCTGAGAGATTTTAACGCCCAGGCTGGTAGAAATAGGTATATATGGTATCCCAGCGTAGGTAAATTTGGTGTAGGAAAAGAAAACAGTAATGGATACAGACTTTTGCAATTTTGTAGGTATAACAATCTAGTTATAACCAATCCGGTGTTTGGTCACAAAATGGCTGATAAGTTAATATAGTGTTAACGGGATGGTAAGACAACAAACCTTATTGATGATGCTATAGTAAACCAAGGACTGGCATGATCAATA
Source organism: Artemia sp. Qi Xiang Cuo (assembly GCF_049724085.1). NCBI lineage: Eukaryota > Metazoa > Arthropoda > Branchiopoda > Anostraca > Artemiidae > Artemia > Artemia sp. Qi Xiang Cuo. The sequence goes on from NC_142803.1 coordinate 8,335,341, forward strand.
CAAGATACTAGGGTATATAGGAGTGCTGTTATTGATGTTAAAAGTAAATATCGCCATCTGGTAGGGTCTAGGGTTATTTTCAAGCTCAAATACCGAGGGGGTAACGACCTCCCGGGACGTTATGATGTTGGTAGACTCCAGGATGATAATTCGAGAGAAATTTTCCTGGAACAGTTGAATACTAAACTTAGAAGTTTAAAATTTGACAATGTGGAAGATGGTTGGAATAATTATAGAAAAATAATTTGTGAAGTTGCTGAAGGTGTATTAGGGAAGAAAGCTAGAACTGCAGCTAAGAATATAAGTGAAAAAGCTTTATGTTTAATAGAAATGAGAAAGTACTTGTACAAGAATTATCTGAGTTATAGATCGTATGAAAACAAAAGAAATGTAAAGAAAGTGAAGAAAGCATTAAAATATGAAATAAGGAGGTGTGAAGTGGAGGCCATGGATAAAATTGCCGAGGATCCGGGAGATTCATCTAGACGGCATAATAGTAAAATATTGTACTGGCATGTTAATAAAGTGAGAGGGAGTAGTCTATCCGGACTTGGCCCAGTTAAAGATAGGAATGGGGTCGCAATTAGCGATAAGGAAAAAACTAAAGTGAGATGGGCCGAACATTTTGAGAACTTTCTTAACCGAGATAGTGTTGCAGGAAAAAATATAGAGGAAAATGAAAAAGTTTGTGATACCTTGGATGTGAAGGAAGATTTGTCTTGTGAGGAGGAATTAGGAAGAGTACTAAAAGGATTAAAGAATAATAAGGCTCCAGGTACTGATAGAGTGGTAAATGAGTTTCTTAAATATGGTGGCTCTGAGGTTAGAAATAAGTTATTGAAGATTATGAATATGATTTTTTTAAAAGGGGAAGTACCTAACAATTTTAGGAAAATCTTCATTAAGCCACTTTATGAGAAAGGTGATAAGAATGAGTGTGGTTATTATTGAGGCATTGGTCTAGTCTCTGTAGGCAGAATATTACTTAGTAATATGATACTTTTTAGACTGAGAGATGCCGTAGACAAAGTTTTAAGAGAAGAGCAGTGCGGTTTTAGAAAAGGTAGAGGATGTGTCAACCAAATTTTCACTCTTAGGCTAATAATTGAGAAGTGCCTGAGTTTTGAAACACCCTTGGACCTCAGTCTTATAGATTATGAGCAAGCGTTCGAGTCTGTTGATAAAAGAGCTTTAGTAAAGGTTTTATCCTTGTATGGTATACCAGACAAATACATTAAAGTGATTAGTGCTATGTACGAGAATAACACTGCTGCGGTTAAGGCAGGAAATGAGGTTAGCAGCTGGTTTTGTATTAAATCAGGAGTTAAGCAGGGTTTTTTTCTATCCCCCTTTATATTGATTATTTTGATGGATTTTGTTTTAAGGAGCATAGGAAAGGTAATGGGAGACCACGGAATCAAATGGGGAGGAAAAAGTCTCCTGGACTTGGATTATGCTGATGATTTAAGCATCTTAGATGAAAGTGTGAGCAAAATGAATGAAGTTTTAGAGGTTTTGTGAGGTCAGGGTGCTAGAATAAGTTTGAAAATTAATGTTAGGAAGATTAAGTCACTAAGGCTAGGAATAAGTGAAGATGAAAAGGTGACGCTGGGTGATGAAAAGATTGATCAGGTGGGCAGCTTTACTTACCTTGGTAGTATTATTAGTAAAGATGGTGGGAGCAGTGAAGATGTTAAAAATAGAATAGCCAAGGCTCAGGGTGTTTTTTCACAGTTAAAAAAGGTTTGGAAGAATAGAAAAATATGCCTTTTAGCCAAGATAAAAGTATTGGGATCGACGGTAATGAGAGTGGACAAATAAGGCTCTGAAGCATGGGTACCCCGAAAAGTGGAGGAAGATATGCTAGATATTTTCAAGGAGAATGACTTACGGACAGTTCTGGGTACCCGGCTGACTGACCGTATTCCAAACAATAAGCTGTACGAAAAATGTGGTTCAATACCGCTCTCTAGGACTATAATGAAAGAAAGGTTGAGGTGGCTAGGGCACGTTGTGTAGATGAAGGATGACAGATTTCCGAAGATTGTTCTTTTCGTCCAACCATCTAGGGCTAAACGGAAAGCAAGTCGTCCTCGTCTGGGGTGGGAGGACGTCATAAAGAAAGATTTAAAGGAAATGGGAACTTCGTGGGCGGGTGTAAAAAGGGAGGTTTTGAATAGATTGGGGTGGAGGAGGAGCGTGCGTAGCTGTTTTGGCCTCAGGCGGCTTGGTGCTGCGGTGAGTTGTTAGTAGTAGTAGTAGTAGTTCTCAGACCGCTGATCAGAGCAGAGTGATGAAAGACATTTGCAAAAGAACGCCATAAGATTTAAGATCTTAGTGCTAAGATTTCATTTTTAAGCGTTCTTTGTCAAAAGATGTAAGATCTTAGCTTATAGATGAGTAAAAGATCAGCTCTATGATGATATACTCATCATTGTTCTCAGACCGCTGATCAGAGCAGAATGGGGATTTCAACTATGATGAACAAAATGCCTATCGCAAAATTTTGATCGGACGATTTGGCGAAGAAAAAGGACGGGACAGGGGGACTAGTTGCCCTCCAATCTTTTAGGTCACTTGAAAAAGTGACTAGAACTTTTAATTTCTGTTCGAATGAGCCCTCTCTTGATATTCTAGGGCCACTGGGTCGATACAATCACTCCTGGAAAAAAACAAAACAAATAAAGACGTATCCGTGCTTTTTTTTTCGGCCAAAAAATAAAAAAAATCCGCATTTTCGCAGATAGGAAGTTGAAACCCCCCTGAAATAATCTTCTCTGATATGGTGAATCTGATGGTTTGATTTTCAATAAGATTCTTCGACTTTTAGGGGGTATTTCCTCCTGTTTGGAAAATCAGGAAAATTTTCTCAGAATTGTACCCTTTGATATGTAACACAAAACCTAATGAAACTTTGGAATCAGCATAATAAGCCGATTCTTTTGATGCATCTATCGTTATCAAAATTCTGTTTTTTAGAGTTTCGGTTAATATTGAGCCATGTCGCTCCTTACTTACAGTTCGCTACCACGAACTGTTTGATTGTATAGCCTCTGCAGTGTCGGTGGCCTATGTGTAAAATATCTTAGTGATCTTTTAAAGTATCGTATGGCTATGAATGGCCTTAAAGATGAATGAGCTTAATGATGCACATTTTTTTTAAATAATATAATTTTCAGTTGATTTGTTTTATAAAATTGAATTATCAGCAAATAAAATACTTGCAATTATCCATTAACTGCATTTGCTGCACTTATATTTTATTATATACTTATATTATATTGTATTATATACTTATATACTTATATTATATACTTATATTATATTTTATAAGTGTTTTGACTAAAGCACCATATGAATTTAACATAACGACTTTAACATTAGGAGGGGCTAGACCCCTTATAATGGAATAGCTTTTGGAATAAGGTTCATGTCGCGCTTTAATTTCGCTTAGAAAATAGTTAGTTCTTTGACCCTATAAGAACAATGTGCTGATCAACAAGCTCGTAAAATATATCTTTAGGCGGCACCTTTTTATGCCTAAGAGGGGAAATTGTAGAGCTAATATTAATAATTAAAAAAAAATTTATGGAATCGATCACAAAAAAGAGATATAATAGGTCCTAAGATGCCATCAATTGAAACAATTGCTTACCTAGACTAAAATCCTCCGACACCTAAAGAGGTATAGAACAGCAATGGCTGAACTCCACATTGGACGACCTTGGGCCAGAAACCACGCATCCTTGAGGGATGATCGAAGAACTCTTGGCTCATATTCAAGGGAACGACCAGTGTTCCGTTGTCTACCACCGGAGGAGTCCAGCGCCAAACGTCACATGGAAGTTGAGGGAGTGACATAGGGATTGTTACAAGTGGGATGATAGTCATATGTTGTTCATTTAACACAAAACTATGAAAATTACACTTTGAACGCTTTAGTTTTTCAAGATATTACCAAGTCAAAATTTAAGATTACAAAATTCAATTTCTTCATAATTTTTCGAAGAACTAGGATCAATAAGCCTTTGGATTTAACCCTGGCTCTCTCCTAAATGTCCACTGGAATGAATTATTCAGTGAAAAATTGACACGTCTCACAAAGTTCTTCTTTTTTTCAGACAATAATGGAACGTTCGAAACAGACAGAACAGTTTGGACTGTTCAAAAATCAGGAAGCAATGTCATGAAACAATTATCTTTCTGGACTTACGCAGTTGGTATAAAGATCATTCCGTGTATAGCACTTACTTTTCTAAGCTGTTACCTTATCAAGGTAAGTCCAATATATTATGATGTAAGCTAATGAAGGAGCAGAGGTGCGTCAATTACAGCATCGTCCTATTGACTCAAAAGTTTGAATACAAACTCAAATCCTGTGCTACTACAACTCCACAAAAAAACAGCAATATCCCTGCAAAAAGGCGTATTTGACAATTACTTGCTGTGGCAGAAAGCACCTGTATGACAAACGCCCTACCGTTCAAGTTGTTCATTCAATGACGCATTATAGAACCGTTTTTTTTCGTTTGTTTCTTTCAGCTTAGCGTGAGACAAGACAATGAGAACTGATAGAATAGATGGAAAATATATAATGTGGGATAAATATTTGCACATTAGGGGGGGAAGATAAAGTATTTGGACAGTGTGAAGTTAGAAAACAATTTTTACTACATAATATGCAGAATAATTGCACCTACCACATTAGGCATGCAGACTCGCTCTACATTAACCCCACCCCCCTAATGGGCAAATATATAGCCCAAATTTGTTTCTCAAGTATTATATTTTTTATCTTACTTAGGTATATTTCATTAGATTTGAGTGCCAGAGAAACATATTAGAAGAACACTAAATAGGGCGTATATCACACAAGTACCGAGAGCAGTACTTACGCTTATTCTGAGTATAGATCAAGTAACTGGACGTCATACCGTTCCTATGAACGCATAATTTCCTTTTACTCCTCCCCCCCCCCTCCGATGTGCAAAAATATATATCCAAAAATATTTATACTCCATGAACTTCACGTCGCTTGTTTCCGTTGACGTTGCTTGTTTACCGTTCAATTGATTTAAAGAAACGCGCTGGCATATTGAAAATTTATGGAGTATGTGTAATTTGGGCCATATTTTTGCACATTAAGGGGGGTAAAGTAAAGTGATATGCTTTTAAAAATAAAGTAATTCAGTTTTTATAATTTTTAAAAGTAGTTTTCATAATTATAAATTGTTTTCTCCTGGAGAGGTAAACGTAAACCGTTAAAATATTATCTTGTAGTATTCATTTGTATTGCTCTTTTTTTCTCTTCTTTTTAGAGGGATAATATTTATTCATAATTAATTAATCATACAATGAATTCATCATATTAATCCCCTATGGGTATCAATTAAGATTTAAATTAGATTCATATGGTTAATACTTATATGGTTAAGATCGAGGTAGCTTTCAAAATATATCTACTTTTTTAGAATCTAGGCTGTAATAAATTATAAAATTATAATCGAGGCCAGTTAATATTACAGATTGCGATTACAGAAATATATCTAAAGTATTAGTAAACCGTCTAAAAAAGGTGCTACCATCCATACTAAGTGTAAACCAAAGAGGAGTGAGTGAGTAAGTGAGTATAAATAGGGAAGTCTCTTTGCAAGACACTGGAGATATTTTGAATGAATATTTCGGCCCTATGTCCAAGGGCCGTCCTCAGCAAGACAAAAATATATAAAAAAAAAGACTCACAACAACATGCGACCAATAAAACCAAAAATTAAAAAAACTTTCAAAGCAGTCCTAGCATCCTTACTTAAGCAAAGTTCAACCAGGACTCCCTTTTGTTCTTCGTGCTTTTGTTGTTTGTCCTCTTTTGATTTTAGTCAGGCTGCTAGATTGGAAAGAAATTTGTTTAGTCATGATTTCCGCTTATCAAGGGAACGACTTATTAAGAAATTGGAAAACCTACGATATGAATTTTCGATATGAATTTTCTACTTACACTCCACGATTCACTCCTGGACCGGCTGTTGTTAATCTATCCTCTAGAACACTTGAACCAAAGGAAACTCAAATTCTCGAAAAAAAGAGTCCTGGTTGAATTTCACTGAAGTAAGGATGCCAGGACTGCTTTTAAAAATTTTTAATTTTTGGTTTTATTGGTGGCATGTTGTTGTGAGTCTTTTTTCTTTTATATGTTTTTTTCTTGCTGAGGACGGCCCTTAGACATAGGGCCAAAATATTCATTCAAATTATCTCCACTGTCTTGCAAAAAGATTTCCCTATTGTTCTTCGTGCTTTTGTTGTTTGTTATGGAAAGGCAGTGTGGTCTTCGTCGCTAGTTCTTTTATTTAAAAATAAAAATCATAAACAAAAAAACCAAATCAACAGAATCTCCCCCATCAGGCTCCATGGCCGGGAAAGAACAAGGGATAAAAAAAATACCAACACAAAAAAAAATATATAAACAAAATCAAAAAAAAAAAATCCAGTCGTCCACCTTAATAATTCTCAGAATGACAAGACAGGCAGGGGAGAGCACATTATTTCACCAATTCAAATAAATATATAACTCAATCCAGAGACATCAACTCTAAGGGAAGTCGGAAAAAACTTAATTACTAGCTACAAAATCTCTAACATAATTTTTGAACGTACCAAACGAGTGGCAGCTTCGTGCAAACACAGGAAACGTGTTCCAAATCCTGTTGCAAGTTGTCAGAGGGTTGAAGTCAGACCTCACTGATGGAGTATGAAGAATCTGTAAATTGCTGAACGTGTGGAGATGATAAGTCGATTGATCAGAAACAAAAGATACATTATTACACAGAGCAGCAGGAAGATGGCCGTACAACTGTAAAAAGATGAAAGAAGAACAAGAAAGAAAATAGAGAGAATTCAAATCAAGCAAGGGTTTAAGTGAAGATTGGTTAGTTTCCGTAATAAGAGTCCTTGCTTTATCATAAAGTTTTGAAAGTGGCATCAGAGACGAGGGAAAAGTTGACATCCAAATAACAGTACAATAGGAAATATAATACTGAACTAGGCTGTAGAACAAGATTCTAAGAATCTATCCTGGAAATATGTGTTTGAGCTTTCTAAGTATTCCAAGACTCGTGGAGACTTTCATTTTAGTCAGGTCAATATGATGCTTGAAGGAAAGATTTTCGTCAAGCAAGATGCCTAGGAATCAAACGTGACGATCCTTAGGTCGACTTAGAGAACGTCTTGATACATACACTTTATTTAGGTGAGGGCAATTCTTTGAGACTCGGAAGAAAATGAGAAAAAATTACTTTCCGACATTTCAGACAAGATAATTTGTTTCAAACTATTGAATAACTTCTTCAAAAAGGGTATTTATCTTTGAACGAAGATCGGACTCAGTTCTACCAGCTGTGCCAAGAGTACTGTCATCAGCAAAAGCAATAAGTGCGTCCCGTAAGGACAAACTCCTGTCACAATTAGTGACGGATGCTGGTTCACAAAGACGACAGCAAATGGTAGGTTTTAAATTTTGAACTGCATTGATAAGGCCATTGACATAGATTAAAACGAGTATCAGCCCAATAACAGATCCTTGTGGAACTCCAAACTCTATTCCCGAAGGGTTAGAAAAGTGCGGATCAACCGAGGTGACTTGACCAGATAAATATGATAGAAACCAAGAATAAGCATTCCCACTTATACCAATATGGGACAGTTTTCAAAGAAGAATCTTGTGTGTTAATAAGTTAAATATCGTTTGCATACCGAAAAAAAGAGAAGAAGGTGTCACATCAGAGCTAAGGAATTAATATAGATAATAAAGAGGAAGTTTGTATGCTTACTGAGGTGATTACTTCGTCTTAAATCTAAACTGGAAATTATGAAAAAAGTGTCTAGACTTAACAGAATCCAGAAATCGAGAAAACATAGTTTTTTCAAATATTTTACTAAACACTGATAAAAGGGATACGGGACGATAATTTGCAGGATCATTCCTTGATCCACCTTTAAAATGAATCATTATGCGAGCACGCTTTAAAGCGCTTGGGAAAACACCATTTTCAAAGGAAAGATTGATAAGTCTCGTGAGAGCAGAAATGATGACAGGAAGAAGGAACTTTACAACCTTAGTCAGAATACGGTCTTGGCCAGAAGATGAAGAACCCCTCAAACCATTGACAATTCTGGCTATTTCAGCTTCAGAGGCAGGTTCCAATGCCATTGATTCAGGACAAGGCGGTCCAAGGTAAGATCTAAAGTCAGGTAGAGAAGAAGAAGGACTTACAGAAGAGGCTGTACTTTTGCCGAATTAGCAAAATAGGAAGCAAACGCATCTTGAACTTTTAGCTCACCCTCTACATTTTCGCCTTCCATTACAATACTTGAAGGGGCAGAAGGAGGTAGAGACGATGGCCTGATAACAGATTCGATTACTTGCCATGTGTTTCTAGTGTCTATACCACACGCAGAGAATTTTCTGTAATAAAATAACAATTTGGCCTTTCGGCAAAGGGAATTGTAAACTCTTCTATAAGCTTTGAAAAGTTGAAGTCGAGAATCACGAGAAGATGGCCTGGAGGACCTGTAAGCCTTCCAAAGATTATTTTTCTTCCTCCTACTCGCAGGAAGTCGAAAGGAAAAAAAGAAAATACAGGATAACGAGTTATGATATTAAAAAGGCCTCCGATAAAATAAGAAAAAAATGCTAGTATGGATCATGAATTACTACAGTTTCCACGAGACATTCATAAAATTGATAAATATAATAATTGAAAAAATAGTACAAGTAATTTGTGTGAATAACGATGTTGCGGGAGAATTTGAAGCAGAATCTGGAGTGCGGCAAGGATGCCCGCTGAGTCTTTTACTGTTTAAACTGTATTTTGACCCGTTACTTAAATATTTAGAAAAGGGCAATAAATGGCATTATAATAGAAAATCTGACAATGAAGTTAAACAGTTTTGTGGATGACCTGACAACGTACACAGAAATTGAAGATGATTTCCAAGTGGTCGTTCATTGCATAGATGAATATTGTGACATTCAAGCTACAGGCAAATTGTGACATCTTCAAGCAAATTGTGAGTGCAATTTATCAGTATATATGGAATGAAAAATTTTCCAGCTAAACTGAAAACAGGAAATATGTTTATACATAGAAGTCATTGAGGCCTTCAGGTCATATATGTGGAATGTAAGATGAAAGAACTTTTCATTAGGACAATGTTCGAACAAATGATAAGGAAAAAAGGATCAACAACAAGAGCTTGGTATGAAACATGGAAAAGAAAAGAAAAGAAACATCCACCGAAATATAATCAAGCATTCGAAGAAATTTATGAAATAGAAAAACAAGAATGTCGCTTGAGATAAGTGGGAAAATTGACAAAGAAAAACTTAAGGAATATTCTGAAAAAAAGAAATAGCTTACTCCACTAAAGATCATTGAAAATGGTAGTTATAGTGAAGAAGAGGTGGAGAAAAGTTTCATACTACTAGAAAGGTGCCTGTTACCACCAACAGTTAAAGAACACACAAGAAAAGCAGAAGGATGATTATTATTTGATAAATCGTGTGAAAACAGAATGGAAAAGGATACAAAAAAATTGTAAAATTTAACTGTAAAAATACTTGAATGAAAATTTGAGATTTTGATTGAAAAGTTAATGCTGATTTTGAACCTACTTCTTGTTAAAAACTTGATTCCAAATTTTCAAAACAAGCTCAAATCTACGGAAAATGTTGTAAAAAATTCCCCTAAAAGGAACTAAGGGGAATATATCCATAAAAGGAGGTAACTGATATATTATACCCTTTGACGGAGTGTCACTTAAAACCTAAAATGGTATTGGATCTTGAATTAGTAAATTCTATACTGCTGAATCTAACTTATAATTGATGAAAATTTTAAATTAATGAAACAACAGTGAATTCTAACATTACATAATACAGAAACATTTGACCGTTTAAAAATTTCTGCAATGAACAGCTGGTACTTCTCTCTTTTGTTGTGATTTTTCTCGATTTAGTTTTTCTTGATATTTCGTTTATGTAGTTCTTCACAAGGTTTTGTGAATCTTTTACATGGTGTAAAAATAATAGTTTTCTTGAAAATTTGTATAATGAATAGCTGGTATGAAAAACAAACTCTATTTCTCTTTTTCTTTCTATTTTTATCTCTTTTGTTGTGATTTTTTTTCAATTTCGTTTTTCTTGATATTTTGTTTATGTATTTCTTCACAAGTTTTTCTGAATGTTTTACATAATGCAAAAATAATGGTTCGTTTGAAAATTTATATAATGAACAGCTGGTATGAAAAAAAACTCTATCCTGCTCTTTCTTTCTATTTTTCTAACTTTTGTTGTGTTTTTCTCGATTTAATTTTTCTTGATATTTTGTTTATGTATTTCTTCACAAGGTTTTGTGAATATTTTGCATAACGAAAAGTGGTTCGCTTGAAAATTTATATAATGAATAGCTGGTATGAAAAATAAAACTCTATCCCGCTCTTTCTTTCTATTTTACTCTCTTTGTTGTGATTTTTCTTGATTTAGTTTTTCTTGATATTTTGTTTATGTATTTTTTCACAAGATTTTGTGAATCTTTTACATAGTGTAAAAATAATGGTTCTCTTGAAAATTTGTATAATGAATAGCTTGTATGAAAAGAAATCTATCCCTCTTTTTCTTTCTATTTTTCTCACTTTTGTTTTGATTTTTTTTAACTTAGTTTTTTTTGTTTTATTTAAGTATTTCTTCACAAGGAGATTATTTATTTGTTTTATATAATGCAAGAATAATGGTTTGCTTGAAAATTTGTATAATGAATATTTTTTCATTAAAAAATTTGCACAAGTATAATGAATATAGCTGGTATGAAAAACAAAACTCTATTCCTCTCTTTCTCTCTATTTTCTTACTTTTGTTGTGATTCTTTTCGATTTAGTTTCTCTTGATGTTTTGTTTGTGTGATTCCTCACAAGGAGGAATCTTTTACATAATGCAAAACGGTAGTTTGTTTGAGAATCTCTACATTGAACAGCTGGTAAGAAAAAATGATCTCTCTTTCTCTTTTTTCTGTCTCTCTCTCCCTCTCTCTTGTGTTGTCATTTTGTTTTTCTTGATGTTTTGCTTATATATTTCTTCACAAGGGGGGATCTTTTACTTAATGCAAAATGATAGTTTGTTTGAAAATGTCCACAATGAACAGCTGGTAAGAAAAAATGAACATACTCATTTTTCTTTCTCTCTTTCTCTACCTCTGTTGAGTTGTCAGTTTTCTTGATGTTTTGTTTGTATACCCCCCCCTCAAAAGGATTGGCATTTTGCATACTGTAAAAACAATGCTTCACTTGAAAATTTGCACAATGAACAGATAGTACCAAAAACCAAACGCCTTTTCTCTATCTTTCTTTCTCTTTTTTCTCTATCATTTTGGCTGTCGTGTCTCTCGCAAGGACAGACACAATTTCAGTTTTTTTTTTTTTTTTTTTTTTTTTTTTTTTTTTTTAGAGCCTCAATATCTTATTGTAGGGGACGAGAAAGAAAACTGTAGGGCTCATTTTAACCCAATTTTCAGGACATTTCATCCAATTTAGATGTTAGCTTAGTGATTCATTCGGCCTTTGTTTCTAATTAGCTGCTTGTTAGCAGATAAACAAATTAAAGAAGTAACTAACATCTTTTTCCGAATGTATTATTCTGTGTTACCAGATAAATTGTGTAAGGCAGCACAGCCATAAAAGCGAAAATGCAACAATGATCAGGACCGTATCCAAGATATTTGTTTGAGGAGGATGGGTATTTTCATTGAAAGGGGGAGCTTCCAATGAAAAAAAAGCTTTATAAAATGCAAAAAAAATTGTGTTTACATGTATTTTTGTTATTTATGAGCGAGTCGGACAAAAATGTCGCAGGGGAGGGAGGATTTTAAACCGGGTAAACCCCTGGATACGGCCCTGCCGACGGGTCCCTCTTCTTTTAAGCGAAAATAGGTTGAAAATGTAATTTTTAAGCAAAATTCACTTGAAAAAAGCACTGATTTAAAGATCTAAATGAGCGACCATCTGAAAAGCGTATCGATCTGACAATAGTGGCATTTGAAGGGTATATCCAATGGGCAGGGTCACGGGGTTTGAACCCATCCCGAAATTTTTGTCCGACTCGTAAATCGTAACAAAAATGAATATAAACCAATTGTTGATGCTTTTTTTAAAGTTGTTTGTATCCCCCCCCCCCCCTAGGAAAATCTTGGATATGTCCTTGCTGTCATTATTCCGTGTATATTGGTGATTATTTTATTTATTGCAGGCGATTTTGAGCGCTCAAAAGCGAAGAAAGCAACTAAAAGCGAATGGGAATCAGAACGATCGGACAACAGGGATGCTTGTATCCGTCGTAATTCTTTTTATAATCACGGAACTTCCTCAAGGGATACTAGCCCTCTTGGGCGCAATCCTAGATGAAAGTTTCTTGAAAAATTGCTACGGCAAGCTTGGTGATCTAATGGACATAGTTGCTCTTGTTAATAGTGCAGTTAATTTTGTGCTCTATTGCTGTATGAGTAGGCAATTTAGGACAACATTTTGTAATTTTGTCCTTCCTACAAGTTTTAGAGAAGCATTAAACACCAGGCAGTAACATTATTTATTGAAATTGTTGGAAGTGTTTTTTGGGTTTTATTAAAAATATCCCAAAGCTTTACGAATATCTTCCTGTCTATTTCTTACCTGTAAGACGATTGTAATTATGCTGCCAGTGCTGTATTTTCTAGCACCCCAACCATCTTTTATTAATATGAGGGTAGCACCCCAATCATCTTTTATTAATAAACCTTCCATTTTGGAGGGGACATATTAAAATATGCAAATTTTCAGTCATGCAATTACATTAAACCCTTTTTCAGAGATCGAATACCTTCTCCCCTCCTTTCCAATAAAACAACAAAGCCCTCTTTCTAGCACCTCTGGCTCAGTACAATTTCGGGCATCGTTACTAAACCGTTAATTTTGATTTCGCTTGTATTCAGAAGTGGGTAATTTTTTTTCAATTTTGATTTTTTGAATTAATATTGCAACCTAAAACTACATATGAAACAAGGTCCTTGCAAAGGGTCAGGCTATAACATTAAACATTACCCCCCCCCCACCCTTCCTCTTTGAACATTTCGCAGGATCAAAATAAGCAATTTAGTAACAGAAAAACTCTTTCCAGGGTTAAACCCCAAGCTAATATCTCTACCCCGTCGAATCATGATCCTAGGTGGCGCTAAGAAATCCTTCAACACCTTACTCCCTAAATTTACTCGCCCATAGCTTTGACAGGGTCATCGGGGTAAGTGGCGGACACTTTCAAGATGTTGATACATGTAAATAGAGTTCTTATCTCTAAAATTTCTGGACGGGATTTGAGGATTAGAGTCATCCCCAAAACACTCCTTAGAAGTCTGCCCTCTAGCCTCACAAAGTCAATCGTATGATTCCTCGTTTCTGGAGAGACAAATGGCCTGCTTCTGAGACAATGGGATTGGTTTGAGAAACTCATGTACGAAGTCAGTTAAAAGAACAAAAAATCAAATTCCATCTGATCAGTTCTCCGGCTTGAAATTTTAAGCATGTAAAAAAGAACGAATTGTTTTGAGTCACAAAGTCTTTTTACAAGTAGTCTCTCTGTTTCTCTACGCTTAAAATTAGAACTTGAAAAAAAATTTACTTTCTTCAAAAGAAACTACGTTGAAGGGAGTTCATCTTTGGTAACTTTGGGGACAGGAATCAAGGGTCAGAGCCATCCTCAAAACACTGTTTGGGGGCTTAGCCTTCTAGCTTCACAAAGCCAATCTCACTATTCTTTATTTCTGGAGAGACAAACAGCCCGCATCTGAAATTAATCAATTCAACGAAAAATGAATCCTTGTTCAATAAATTAATCCATCTTAAAAATTAATCCATCAATCCAACGAAAAATGATTTATTCCATCTGATATAGCTTATCCTTGAGTCAACATAAGAGAAACTTGAGAATTATGGGTCAACATAAATAACAAGCACAAAAGATCAGATAAAGGAAAAAAAGACTTCTATCGATTTAATTCAGCAAGTAGTTCCTATAAATCATTGAATTTTATGAATCTGGATCCTAAATCGATTTAACAAGATTTTGTTCATATACAATGAAAATTTTTCCCAATAAAACAACCACTTTCGCTTGCCTCTCATAGATTTCCTTTTTAAAATAACAACTAAAAGTGACAAAATTAGTAAAAGTAAACTAAAATAATAAAGAAAAAACTATTGAATGAATTTTCAAAGAGGGCTTAGCGCTCCAATCTCAAACACAAAGTCACACACAATTGCCCAATAGAATTCTTAAATACTTATTTTTGGAACAATGATATCGCATGTGTTTGATGAGTCTTAACGCCACTCAAAAATTAAAACTTTACTCTTGATACAATTCCAATGGATGGAAGCAAAGCGATAGATGAATCCTAAATAAAGATGGAAAAGGAAGATTTTGACGTAACCTGCAGGGGCACCAATTATGGGGAAAGGGAGAGTGGCAATTGACCCAATAGATTCTGAAAAATATATATTTTTTTTTTTGTATTTTCATTGAAAACAACCAAACAGAAACAAAGTTACTATGAAAAATACTCTTTTTTCTATCATAATTTAAAAAATCATTGCCTCCTTTCTTAAATGTTCGTGAACTGGCGTCCCTGATAATCAATGGGCATAAAATTTTTTAAAAGAAGCACCAGATAAAGCAGCGGCACTTTACGAAAAAGTGATTACAGAGGCTATTGAGCAATTCGTCCCATCAAAAATAGTAAAAGTCTCATCTCGAGAAAATCCATGCTTCAAGGCTGGTTGTAGAAAGGCAATCAGGGCCAGAAAGAAGGCTCACAAGAAATGGCGTTCAAGTCAATCCGACGAGGACCGGGCTGCTTTTATTAGCGCTCGAAACGAATCTGTTAAAGCTGTGCGTCAAGCTAGAGCCGATTACAAGCACAAGTTTGTAGACAAACTGAAAAGTGTCCCTGAAAAGCGGTGGTGGAGGGTCGTCAAAGAAGCCCTACCATCATCTAAATCAACATCAATCCCCTCGCTTCATGTTGAAGTGACGATGATCCGGTCAGGCCAGGAAAAGGCAGATGCTCTTGCACAATCCTATTCAAAGGTCTCCCAACTTGATGAGGACGGAGTCTCCCCTCCCCGTTCCCACTACGAACAGATGCAAAAATCACCAGAGTTAACATAACTATTAGGAAGGTGCTCAGAACGCTAATCCAGTTGGATGCCATCAAATATTCAGGACCGGACCCGATTCCCAATCTCATCTTTAAGAGATATGCCACTGAACTTGCTGGTCCTCTCGCCTCTCTCTATAGAAAATGCTTTGCAGCAGGATTATTCCTGAAAGCCAGGAAAATTGCTCATGTAGTCCCTGTTCCAAAGGCAGAGTCTGACCTTACTAATGTTGGATCATATCGTCCAGTAAGTCTACTGTCCTGCGCAGGTAAGGTTTATGAAAGCGTCATTAATAAGACCCTTTACCAACACTTTGAGTCACATCTGTTGTTGGCAGACACGCAATACGGTTTTCGTAGAAAACGGTGTACGTTAGACTGTCTACTTGCAGAGTAGTATCAAGAGTGGGTTGAGCTCCTTTCTCAGGGGCACGATATTCGCCTTCTCTCCTTTGACATCGCAAAAGCCTTTGATCGTGTATGGCACGAGGGACTTCTTTGTAAACTGAAAGCCTACGGAATTCATGGTTGACTATTTGACGTGCTTGCTGACTTTCTTCGTCAACGATAGTTGCAAGTTGTCCTCGATGGCTTCATATCAAAAGAACACTCAGTTTTATCAGGAGTACCACAAGGAAGTATTCTTGGGCCAACTTTTTTCTTGGTGTTCGTAAGCGACCTAGGGGACAACCTTGTGAAAAAACCAACAGCAAAAACATCAATCGCAAAAGACGAAGATCCCAGTGAACCCCACAAGGGGCTTTAGGCTGACCTGGAGAAAATTGAGGCGTGGGCAGATGCATGGCTTGTAAGTTTTAACACATCGAAAACGAAAGAGTTCCTAATTTCTAAGGCACGTAATATGAGGGCTCATCCTGATTTCGTCTTCAAAGGATAGGTAATAACGCAAGTTGATACACTGCGCCTAATTGGACTTAATTTCTCTTCGGATCTCTCATGGACTGAGCATCTCAGTAAAATTAGATCCTCTTGCAACAAGAAGCTAGGAGTTATCCTAAGATGCAAAAGTCTTCTCCCTGATGATTCTATTCTGCCACTTTTCAATTCGTGCATCAGACCTGTCATGGAATATGCAGGTCCTCTCTTCGCTGGTGCACCAAAAAGCCACATCGCTCCCCTCCAACATATTCAAAATAGAGCAGTGCGTGCAGGAACCTCTAGCAACACGAAAGCTAAAACCCCACAGCTGATCCAGGAACGTTTCGATGTGCCGTCCATGTCGGTTTTCTATAAGTACTTGTATAACCATCCATCAGAGGAGCTGTCGAAGCTCATTCCTGATAAAGCAAAGCCCTTGCTATCAACTCGCCGAAGTACAGCTCGCTCCGACTACCTTAAGCATGGTACTACCTGGCAAGAATATCTGAAAACGAGTTTCACACGGCAGTCGGTTGCCATGTAGCATAGATTTCCGGCAGAAATAATATCGAAAAATCTTTCCATTGACGCGTTCAAGAGAAGGTATAACAAGTAGCTCAGTGTTAGAAAATGAGGTAACTACTAGGACTAGTGGCAAATCATCATCTGTGATGGAACCGTTAAGCCTCTAATAAAAGAAACGAATCAGGTTATATATTATAAAATAAACATATATAATATATATATATATATATATATATATATATATATATATATATATATATATATATATATATATACATATATATATAGTAGTATATATATATATTTATATATACACACACACACACACACACATATATATATATATATATATATATAGTAGTATATTTGACAGTCAACAAACCCAAAGGGCCGTGGCCACAAAAGATAGCCAGAATCTTAGTACTAATAAAACACCCATTTCCCAACAATTTTTTCACCCAAGGTTAATCCCCCTCATTCATTCTAAAAATTTCCTTTTTCAAATCCCTTAACCCTTTGCACTTCCCCAGAAAATGCAACACATTTTCCTACCACTCTCCATACATTGGGCAACTGTAAGGAACACACTTCATTCTAAACTCTCCCAAATATCTTCTTCTTCCCCCAAGTGGCATAAAATTACCTCAACAAGAAATTACCTACTTAATATCGTTCTTAGATAGCCCGGCTCTAAAATATACCTCCTTTCCCCGTATCTCTTCTACCTTAGAATACAAATCAAGAGTCAGACGTTCTGATCTGGTACCCCCACTTCTGAATTGCCTGATCAACTAGAATTGAATATACTAGTTTAGACTACTTTCCATATTGCCTACCCTTATACTACCTCCTATTCTATTTACCCGACATTCCACACGAATCCATGATTACCTTAATCTGCCCCGTACACGAACATATACTTGGTCTAACAGAGATTCTATCAATGGTTCCATCACTAACCTAAGCTTTTCCTTATTTACCCCTTTTCCCCAAAACTTCACCATTTTTACAATCCTCCTACTTATTAACGACAAAATTTCCAAAATCACCTTTAAGAACTAAGCTATTAAACCTCTAACTTAAACTTAGCATCTTTCTATAGTACTTCAATTGTATTCTTTCTAATACAACACCCTTATCAAGCCCCCAGACTTCTGCTCCATTACCGACCTAATCTTAGTCTCAAACACCCACCTCTGTAACTTAGTATCCCCAAGACCTACTGACCTGAAGAGACTACTTTCCTTAAACTTTACTTTCCCTTGATCTTTCCTATTACCATCTTCCTCTCTTTTCAACTAATTCTACATGCTTACCCCGCTTACCATCTTTAAAAAAAACTAAGAAAATAAGCTCATTTACAACAGGTAGATTTTCACTTCCAAAACTAAACTCTCCTTTCTCCCCCTTCTCACTTCTCCAAAAACCAAAACCGCTGATTTACTAGCATTAAATAGTAGCTTTTTCCCTCGTAGACGTCCTTCAAAATGTCCAAGGCCTCAGTAAGTTTTTTGCTGGGTTGGCCAAGAGGACAATGTTATCTGCAAACCTTAAATTAAGCTGTACCACTGGCCTGGTTTTCAATCTCTCAGATACAGTGAAAATAATCTTGGAGAAACCGCGCAGCCTTGCCTTACTCCAAGTCAACTTACCACAACTCTAGAGACAAATTTCCTAACCCTTACTACCATTCTAACTAACAAATAAATATGAACTACTATTACAACGTCGGAAGGCCTATATCCAATAAACTCTTTACTAATAAATCCCTTCTAACCTCTTCAAACGCTCCCCTAGAACCCAGAAACGCAGACCATAATCTGCCACCCTTACCCCTAGTATACATCTTAACTAATGAATCCACTATAGAAATTTGATATACCGCAGAATAGTTTTTCCTATTCTGCAGTATAATGCACCATTGGATTTTACAATCCCTGCTTACGGTGCTGATCCCCGTTTCATTGCCCTTCAGCCAGGAAGTGCAATGGGAGTTGGGGGCTAGCCATCCTGTGCTTTCGCACACCCTTCCTGTTAAAGTTCCCCAGATTTCTCCAGGTACCCATTTAGAGCTGGGTCGACTCTGGCTGAGCTTACAGTCTCGCCTCTGACTCCTGTTCAAACCAAATTAACAGCGACACCAGGATCCTCATTTTCAAAACGAAATTTACGTAACTGAATTTACTTAACTGAAATTACGTAACATCAACACTTGCAAATAAACACATTTAAAAAGGTGTAGATGTAATATTTTTTGTTCCTTTAGACATACATATTACAGACAGACCAATTCAAACTTATCCAAATTTATATGATTGAAGGCAGCATAAAACAAGATTCATTTGTTTTGCATGGTTTTTTAAAGTTTATGTTGCTGTTGACACGAAAGCTCTCTTCATTGGTATTCATGTCAATGAGCGGTTACATTTCTAAATTAAAAAGTTAGCAAATCGAGCAAGCTCGTTATGTCATTAATAAAATCTAAATATATTGGCAATATAACACTGCCATAATTTTGCTTCTTAGGGTGGTTCAAGTCATTTCAAGGTAAGGAGAACTCAAGGCACGCAAATAGCTGATATAGTATGTTTAATTCTATCTGATAACCCGTAAAACGGATAAAATTTTGAGGATTATACAGTTCATTCATGATCCGTTCACGGGCAAAATTGGTGAAGGCCATAAAGAAATCATGACAAAATTCCAAAAAGAAAATGCACTCCTGTTTTTATCTAATGTACCAATTATATACTGGAAAAAAACAATTATGGATTTTGTTTTGCCTTTGGTTTTGTAAAAGACATTTTGCTTGGGCAAGGATTTTAAATGTACATTTGTGGATTTTAAATGTTCATATGTGTGTTTCATGCACCATGTTAAAAGGTTGGCTAGCTATTTTTTTTTTTTTTTTTTTTTCCTTGGGCTTAAACGGATAAGGCTATTTGAATTTCAAAAAAACATTGGTTTTATAATTTATCATACAAAATCACAAATCTAAGTATTTAAAATACGGAAGTCTTTCATTAGTCGCAGCTATAAACGGTTTTTCGTCAACATATATTATAGAGCAATTTTTTGTCAACAGCTGAGGGGCTGACTGATTGTAGATCCGAATGAGGAAACAGCAGGAGTTTCTTTAAGCCATCATCTCACCCTCACCCACTTGGCTTGGGTGCAGATTAAAGCTACAATTTATGCAAATATGCCGGGCATACAGAACAACCTGGGCAACCATCCTTTCTTGGGCACATAAGCACGAACTTACCTGAAGTGGTAGGGCAAACATGAAAAAACGCAAAAAAAGAAGTACTCTGGAAAATCGCGAGTTCTCAGGTTCAAATGACGACTTTTCCTACCCAGGGAATCAGGCAGCAGAATCACTCAAATATGGCATCATTCCCCTGAGAAGCAACTTGTCAAAACATACGTGCGTTGCATCATCTTGTATATGAAAAAGCAGTTTTGGTAAACAATTGCACTTTATTTTAACATTTTTTTTTGTACTTACAAAAGGCAGTAGATATAGCAATTTCCTTTCAAATCTACTTTTAAATATCTCTGTATGTTTCAGTGTCCCACTAGTGCCGACAGAAGAAAAAAAAACAAAGTAAAATGAAGAGATACATCACATCTTCCCATACGAAAGAAATTTTCTTTGTTGCTAATTCCAACGGTGCATTTTTAATTTCGATTCGACAAAACGTTTGTGGTATTTCAGGCTATTTTTGGAAATTCCCATAAATTCGTTTTCAGAACAAACTTTTACCATTAAGAGTAATCCAAATAATAGTTACTATTCCCGCAGAAGGTTCAAATTGCGATTCTTCCTCACCTGAACTTTTTTTTTAAACGCGTTTTAAATTTTTTCCTTACTATGGGCTGGATTCGTTCTTAACTATGTTGCCCCTAAGGGGCAGCCATGATGCACAATCGATCCTGAATGAAGGGCTATTATATAGACCGAACATGAGGTATTGCTAACGGTTATAAAGCATTTCTTAGTTGCACATCAATCATTGGAGGAGGGCAGCTATTGGTTGAGAGGAAAGGTAAGTGGATCTTTTTTGGGAGGAGGGCGTGCCCAAAGCCCCCCCCCCAAAAAAAATTCATTTTTAAGACCTACTTTCCTTTAGAGGTCCTTCCGATCAATAGAAATTAGACCCTTCGTTTGGAATTATATATTCGGACTAAGCATTCAGTATCGACGCTAAGGCGAAACATTATTTCCCATAGTTAGCGAAATATCTTTAGTGTGAACTAAAAGGTTATATTCATATGGCACTACTAAGCGACTGGAGAGGTTCCTCTCACTACATCTCTAAGATAGGGATCACATTAGATGCTCACTAGATTTACTTCTGTTTATAAAGTGAACATTTATTAACTGTTTCTTTTTTTTAATCCTATCATATGCTCACTTGCACAAAGGTGGAAGAGGGGGGGGGGTCTCGAGGAGCAATAATTTTACAATGAATCCACGCTACCAAACGAAACCTAGAGATGATGACGAGCAGAAATGTTTTTGACATTTATACTTCCTTATAAAATGTTGATCGTTCAGCTCTTTCAAGGGGATTTTCATTTTTTGAGCAATGATAAACTTTAGCTTAAAAGCCGTGAGCTCCCCTCGTGGGCGGGAGCTCTTCTCACATTTAGGGTTACTCTCAATGTATTTACAATCGAATAAAAACATCAAAACATGTAATTTCAAGTGAAAGTAGAGCAACGTTAAAGCTTAAAACCAACAGGTCAGAGACAAGATTTGGCCACTTTCTCGCTCTCCCCACCATCCCGCGATATCAACGTCAAAAAATTTGAATATTTTTCAGCTTTACCAGTGCGCATCCAGCATAGTAAATTTGGATAAAATGGATAACATCTCTGAATTGTCCAACAAAGCTACGAGGAATCATGGCTCCTAACTTGCCAGTTCGGCAAAAGAATTTGGTGACAATACTTCTAGTCAACCAGAAGAAGCCAAAAAAATCAAAAATTGAAGTGATACAAGATTTAAGAGGAGCAGATGATACTACCAATTTATTTGAGACCCAAACTATACCCATCACTAGCGGACAAAATAAAATTCCAGTGGAAGAAGACGACACTGAATTATCTAAAAATCTCGACAAAGCGAGTGCTAAAGTATTTTGTATCAACTCTCGTTTGCTACTCATTTGAGAGTTCTACTCATACTGGGAAAAGCCCTTACAGGTGCAGCATATCTGCGAAACAATTTTCTATAAAAAAAAGTAGTTTATCGAACCATTTGACAGTTCATACTGGAGAAAAGCCTTATTTCTGTAAGATATATGCCAAATAATTTTCTCAAATTTCTAATTTAAATACCCATTAAAGGATTCATATTGGAGGAAGGCCCAGAGCATTTCCTACTTATGCCACAAATTTACAGTTTAAGCCTAAATAGGGCCAAAATTTCTAGAAAAAGATATTTCTGAGATAGCCAATCAGTTTAGAAATATTAAAAAGTTAATCTAATACTCTCCCAGTTTCAGAGGACATACTGCCATGAGGTGGGGCATTTGTCCCTAAAATGGAGAATCAGAACACAAATGGAGAATCAAAGGACGATCTCAAAATCGAGTTTGAGAGCAACAAGGGAGTGTTCCTTGTGTTTTACATAAAGGTGTTATAGATTGCGGTCTGCATGCCATCCATTCAGAAAATATGCATTAAGATCGCTTAAAAAGCCGTATTTGGTATACTAGTAATATAGATCTGTGATACAATCTATTTATTAATATAAAGGAAATTTTACTGAAGAAAAACCTCAGTTTGACATTAAAAAAATTTAGGAGCCATATTGTTTTTGTTAATATTATTTACTTTAAGGATCATAGACTTTGACTGAATCCTCATGTTTGAAATAGAACAATCTTGTACAACCAATAGAACAAAAGAACAACCACAAATACGACTTCCCGAATCTTACTGGGGTATTACGAATTAATGTTTTTTTTTTAATTATTGCTCTATAAATAAAAAAATATTAAAAATTTATAACTACAATAAAATTTATAAATAGTTTTTTAAACGATATTAATAAAATTTAAAATATCTATAATAAATTTAAATAAAAAAAATTTTAAATTAAAAATTCCGAATTTTACTTAAATGTATAATAGAAGGCTGTCTGCTTGCCGTCCATAAGGAAAAGATGCACTGGGATCGCTTAAAAACCTCCATTTGGTGCGTCAGTAACATAAGGTCTTTGACATTACCTGAATAAAAAGAAACATGCTAGAGGAATTATTTCAATTTAGTACTAAATCGACTTATGAACCAGATTTATTTCGTTTGCTTTTTGAATCTACTTAAAGGATCATAAACTTTGACCACATCCTCCGTTTCTTGGCTTCCTAAAACCTCCTGCATAACCTTCAGTTTCTCTTCAGCCGTTTCTTTAACAAAACGACGCCGAGTCTCATCTGTCAACTGCCGCTTCACATGAAACTGCTTTGCCGATCCAAGACCTTTGTTCTTTTTCAGTTCAATTTTTGGGGGTTTCACAAATAAAACTTTAGTTCTGGCCTGAATTTTTTCCTCCAAAGTCATTTCATCCACTTGACCTAGTTGACCTGAAAAAACGAAGAATCGGCATTAGCTATATGTTATCAAGATATATTTTGCTTGTGGGTGGTTACAAGCCTATTTAAAATGGGATAAACACGACTTCCATAAGACGTTTTTGGGGTTAACAGGGGCAAAAAAAAAACAAAAAAACAGACAACAACGTACCAAAACATATGGGGCAAAGTAGTATTTTCCTTTAAGGTTAGTTGTTTTTGGGAATAAAATGAAATTAGATAAAATTTATTCACAACGCATTAAACTTACAATAAATACTATATACTGTAATATACTTTACTATATTACTATACTATACTACATATATTATGTACACTATATATACTATATTATAATAATGGCACTAATCCCCGCAAATGACCTTGGCCTTTAAAGAAGGAGGAGGACGATCTCCCTCTTTAAAGTTGGAGAAAGAGGATTCAATTAAACACTGACTCAGAAAGAGAGAAAAAGGCGCGTATAAGATAACTCAATAACATAAATATATAAATGATTAAGTAGAATAAAACTAAATTGAAAGACAATGTTAATGATTCTTTGAACAGGCTAAATGAGTGACACATTCGAGTAGATTCAGGCATCATATTCCATACAAAATGACTCGGGGCTACATTTATTCAAAAGAATATATAACAATATTGAAAAGAAAATCATACTAGGAGATACTTTCTAATTGAATTTAATGTGCAAAATACAGTTCGTGAACTGGGAGCTAAATTGTCTTATTATTCAAAAATTCATCCCAAGAAAAATGGGATCAGACTTTGAACGCTCCATATTTCAATTAATAACATAATAACAGCTTGGCTTGTTATTCAAGCCAAGCTATATATATATATGTATATATATATATATATATATATATATATATATATATATATATATATATATATATATATATATATATATATATATATATATATATATATATATATAATGTAAAACAAGAAATATTTCTTAGAACGTATTTACTGAGATGTCGCAACTAGGATAGACTTCTTCACAACTCGCCGAAGTTTTTCACTATCTTATTTTAAATAATTCTTACACCCTCTAATTTTAACCACTTATTCTTTTATTTATTACTTACGAAGGTGGAAAGATACTCTACGCTTATGAATTAGCCCAAATCATATCCGATCATAGCACCAGCATAGTGGTGACAATAAATTCTAATATTTCCGGAAATTCCACCACAGTAAAATATGCTACCAAAATTGTCGTGGCGAGAAATTCAGCAGCATTTAGTACAACATAAATATAGTTATTCTCCATGAGGTGATATCATCTAATTGATTTACCAGTATTTACGTATCCTCTTCGATATTTAGTCTTCGACAATTCGCAAGACAAATGTTCGGATAGTATACAAAAATAAATCGCCAAAAAAGTAATATAAATGGGAGAAGAAAAGGAAACTGAGGAAAAATCGAATTTATGTGTTTCAGGTGTTAACACGTGACGTTTTCCTGGAATAGAGGAAGGGGACCATTTCTCAGGATTGAGATGTCAATGTTTACTGGAAACCGGCAAGCCGTTTTGCATCTTAACCTCGACGCCATATAAAATTATAAGGTCAAAAGACTTTCAATTTCCCAAAAGCTCATTTGTACATTTCAAAAATAATTCCATTAAGAGTTACGTCCCTGAAAGACCTTAGTCTAGGGACGTATGTACGGGGAAAGAAGTAGTATCGGTCCACCCCCAAATAAAAAAACAACAAATTCCGGGTCACTTCTTGTTCAAATTATTAAAACAAATTTGTTCTGATTATAACTCCCCACCCCATCCAAAAATCGCATGAGCACGTGCCGATCTTGGGTATACACACAATCCTTTCCTCGGAGGACAGCAAATTTTGCCAGAACAATGAAGAAAAAGTTGAGGGGGGGGGGGTAAGTAAGGCTAATAAAATTTCAATTTGGATGAATCCTTTTATCAAACAGTAAAAACGGCCACAAAATCTCTGGATATTTCGGTCACATATTCAGTGACCGTCTTCAGCAGATAAACTAAAATAATACAAATAAAAAATCGACATTTATACAAAAAAAACTTACTTCCGGGTGATACATAGTTTCTGGTTCAATGGCTAGATTTGTCTGGGAGGGTTCATTATCAGGGTTCATTCAAAGTCTTTAGTTGTAAATTTAGTTGTAATTTTTTTCTCCTTTAATAATTTTAAGGAAGGTGGCATAGTCTTTTTCTTCTTCCAATTGCAAAAGAAAATGTCAAGAGATTTTGAAACTGTTTCCACTGTCTAATAAAAGGATTTACCACCCTTATTGATTTTTTATTTATTAGTTATAGAAAGGCAGTGTGGTCTTTGAAAATCCCTACCTAATAAAAGTAAGAAAAGAAGAAAGAATCGGAAGGACAAACTGAATTTAAACATTATCTGAAACTGTTCAGAAATAAAGGAAAGGGGAAAACTCGTGATGAACAAGATGAAAATTTCCTACTTAGTGGAAGGAATAAAAACTTTGATGTGTTTATAGCTCGCCGAGAAACCAAAACAAGTTAACTCCGCAATGAAAATTTCAGAAAAACATTGTAAATTAAATATGCTAGATGGAAAATATTGGTAAACATTATACTTCTTATCGAGACAAATTCCAACAACCACAACCAACCACACATTCAAACCACCCAGGGGTTTCTCAGACATCATAAGTCGATGTATCCTTATCGATGTATCCAACATCGATGAGAAGGTATGTAATCCTATTGCCATAGTCGAAGTATATTTAGAATTTTCTGAAAGTGAATTGTTAGATTTCTAAAACTCATCTAGTTGATTTTAATTTATATTGTTTCAAGAACAGAAAAGGTGTTTTTATGCACCTCTGTATGTAGGTAGGATTGAGCCAAAAAGTGTATTTTATTGGGAGTGTAGGTTTTTTTTTTGCTTTGCAAATACCAAACATAAAAACTATTAGGCGTGGCAGGGAGTGAGGTATAGAGGACTGCCATGCAAACCCCCTTCAAATCATACATTCTGTAAATAATGCTATCAGTGCATCATCGTCCGATATCAACTTAATTTTATCATCTGGGCTCAAACCCCCCTCTGTTGACCTAGACACTTTAATTGCATGATGGGAAGTATTTACTTCGTGATTGAAAAAAAAAACTGGTTCATTGCTTCTAGCTCAGAGTATCCCCAGTAGGTAGGTACGAAGGGGGGGGGGGCACAGGGCTCCCGAAATTCTAAATTTTCCAGAAGTTCTGAGCACTTTTCATTAAAATTTGAAACATTATAAATAATTTTTTAGACCACACTGTCTTTCCATTTACAGAAATTAATAAATGAAAACATAGAGAGAAAAACTGGTATAATATTTAAACAAAGCAGTGACCAAAACAGAAACAAAGCTTTAAATAATAAAGATCCCTGCATGTCCGGGAGCCTTTGACAACGGGAACAAAAATAAGTAACGCTAAAATAAACACAACATGAAAAAAAAAGAAAAAAGAAAGAAAACTCACATATTAGTAATATCCAAATATCGCTGCTAATAGCCTAATTAAGCAACACAGAAATGACAAACAGATTGTCTCTGCTATAACAAATCTTATCGTCATTTTTGTCTTGCTTAGGTTGTGAGTGTTACTTACTTCTTTTTTGTTTTCTTTATATCTTGTGTTTAATTTAACTTTACTCATTTTTTTCCCGTTGATAAAGGCTCCCGAACGTGGAGTTGGAATATTCGGATCTTTATTATTTAAAAGTTTGTTGTTTTTTTCTGTTTCCTTCCACTGTTTTATTTAAATGTCATACCCGTTTTTATCTCTATTTTCATTTATTATCTTCTGATTTTATTATTCCCCCGCCCCCTGAATAAAAGTTCTTGCGTAAGTACCTGACTCCTGGTACGAGGAGTCATGTCCTATACAAGGATCAGGAGCTCGATTGGAAATGAGTTGGTCTAACTAATTAGAGTACAGAGTCTTTTCACTTTAGTAAATGATAAAGAAAAGAAGAAATGATCAAACTTTATGGGTTGAAAATCAAACTGACCTATGTTTAGAAAATAAAATCTTCAAGGGTCAGACCTTCAAAAAATCTAAAACCCGTCTACAGGTATGGCATTAATCATGTATATGTGGCTATGGATATTGGCTACTAGAAGGAGAAGTAGAAGTGGTCTTGGTACGAAGTCTTTCAAGTACGATTAGTGCGCCTAAAGTACTGTTAGGATAAAAAATCAAAGGATTTACTTTTTTGTAGAAAATGATAAATTTTTTTTTCATTTTTATCTTAAAATGTGCTAAAAACCAGAGAATAATATTTTTTCTGCTCTGGAAAAAAATTTAATATTTTTAAAACCAAATATGAGAGCGTTTGGTAGCCATAAAGTAAAGGAGAACATTCTGTGTCATGACCGCCCTACGCTTTCATTAAGAGTGTTGTCAGAAAAGCGTTTCTTTTTAATTTTTATTGTGGGCCTTTAGAATACAACCAGGCACCGCATCCAGTTTATTCTGGGGACAGAGGGACCCAAAAAAAAAAGTGAATTATAGGAAATATAGCGGAAATTTGAGAAAAACTGTAAAAATCGTGACAATTCTAGGAGGAAGGGGAGGGGCAAACCAACAAAAAGTACATTTTTAGTTTTTGAGAATAAAATTATTTTCATATCCCATCGTGAAATTGTTATCAAAAACATCTTTTAAGTGAGCATCAATCAATGAGAGACGATGGGAACTGCTAAATAGAAGAACCTGCTTTCGGAATTCAAGCCTTTACTCGCAGCATTGCCAATAGAATAATTCTCACGCTTAAATAACAATCTAAAAAGAGGGAATTGACCTAGCTCGGCATACAGCTGAGTAAACAATATTAAAAGGGTTATATGAGCCAAAATTGTTAATCAAAGCTATTTCCGTGGAATTAGAAATATTTCGTAATCATTTCTACAAGTTATAACAAACGTAATAGAAATCCAATATCAGTATGGATTAAACTCTTATTTTCCAAATGTATTGAGTGAATTCTACGCAATATTGCCTTCAAACCATCCTATTTAGAAGACGAAATATATATAACATAGATATCCAACAGAGCAATTATTTGATAACCGATAGATTTGATGCCTTTGCTCTTCTATCTTCAGTTTCTTCCAGAAATGGATTCATGAATGTAGCCTG
The DNA here is from genome assembly GCF_049724085.1 of Artemia sp. Qi Xiang Cuo. Taxonomy (NCBI): domain Eukaryota; kingdom Metazoa; phylum Arthropoda; class Branchiopoda; order Anostraca; family Artemiidae; genus Artemia; species Artemia sp. Qi Xiang Cuo. The sequence goes on from NC_142803.1 coordinate 8,363,732, forward strand.
TTAAAAGCAAGGTTATTCAGAACATTTGCTCTTTAGAAAAGAAATTCAAGAGAATTAAATACAACTTTTGTTTTCTTTATATCTTGTGTTTAATTTAACTTTACTCATTTTTCCCCGTTGAAAGGCTCCCGAACGTGGAGTTGGAATATTAAAAGGAGAATTAAAATTAAATACATTTTCCTGTGATTACCCTCATGTGTCTGTGATTTCTCTGTGATTACCCTCATGAATTAGTCGCTTGAATAAATTGATCGTTCAATAAATTAGGGCGACACTGTCTTCAAACGTACGTCACCATCATTATTGTGCTTTATGTTTTGTGTATTTGTTTGTTTTTTGTTGTTTTTTTTTCACAAAACTAAATTGTCCTTTTATTTTTATTAATTAAAAAACTTTTTCCACAAAATAAGTTTTTCAAAAAAGTAAAGAACTCCATTAAACCAAAAATAAAAAAAATAGAATAAAATAATCTAGCAAGCATACAACTGCCACAAATCAGTATTAACAAATAAATGAAAACCAAACCCACAGAAATTAAAATAAATAACAGAGTCAAACTCAAAACGAGCAGAAATTAATATGAGTACGGTTATAAACCCCTATGCTTTCTAAAAGCCAGAATATAATCTGCACTTTAATTAAAAAAAAAAAAAAATCAAATAAATTTACTGAAAAACATGTACACCAAGCAAAAAGCCCTGTCCAATGTTAAGCTAAAATAATAGAGCTGGTTGAAGCTGAAAAAAATTAGAAAACTCAGCTTGAAAAAATTTAAGCAAGATAATTAACAATAATTGATAATAATTAATAAAATAATCGATATAATTGATAATAAATTGATAATATAATTGATAATATAATTGGCAAGATAATAATTGACTGAAGTTCAGATTCATTTCTCCCAGGAGTACCAAGGGTACTGTCGTCAGCGAATGCCAGGTCTGAGTTTTATCTCTTTGTTCTTTTTATTTGTCTGACTTTCTTTTTGCCGACTCAGATTTACATTTGCTGGTGTTTGGTAATTTTCAGCACCGTTGCAATTGTCTGAAAGGTTTTTCCGTGGAAGAAAATTTCTCCAGGACGGAATTTCCAACGGAAGATTTTCTCCATGGGGGAATTTCTGCGAGAGCAACTTTCCACAAAGGGGGGGGGATTCTGGGGAAAATTTTCAACGAAAAAAGGGATTTTCGATGATTTGAAAAGCGACCAGAAATTAAAGTCTTTTTCAAATTAAATTTAGCTAAGGAGAATTTTTGGGGGCCGGCATTTCCCCCCCCCCCCCAGGCGATTATCCCTCTCCGTGAAAAATAAGGCTTTAAAAATTTGAGAATTTTATTTGAGTTTAATTTTTTTTGAATTTCTGTCGGGGGAAGGAGTTTCAGTACTTGTGTATTATTACACAAGTTATTGGGGTATTTTCCGCGGGGGGGGTATTTTCTGGGGGGGGGGCTAAACGCCTAGCACCAGAATTTTTCAGGGGGAATCGTCCGCAAGAATTTTCCAGAGGAATTTTTGGTGAGGATGGAATGACCCGGGGGATTTTTGTGGGGGTATTTTACACGGGAGGAATTTTCCATGGGGGACAGAATTTTCCACGGTGGAGGAGCCGCATTTCCTGACATTAATTTAAAAACGACTAGAAAAAAACAAACAAAATTAATTCGGTATATAAATTATTCAGTATATGAGGGGCGTTGTCCTCCTCAATACGTTACTCTTCACGCTAAAGTTTGACTTGTCCCAATTCTTTTAGAACGACTCCTGAAACACAAGGGTCGTTAAATTGGAATAAGAAGCTTTTTCAAAAGCACTAAAAAACTTTAGTGCAAAGAGCAAGGGGTCGAGGAGGGAACAACCCCCCGCCCTCATTTACGGCATAATAGCAGTTCATTTTGAGTATCAATGTTGCTCCTTCCTTCCAGTTGAAAAAATCTAGTTTTTTTTAATCTATAAAAGGTTTGCCATTTTATCGATAAGCTAAAGTTTTTTTTTTATGACTGACTACTAAAACTATTTTATGAGGGGAGCGCACGCATGGGGTTGACAATAGTACAAGCTTCCATAGATCCAATAGTACAAGTCGAAATTCTATAGAGGGATTAAAATCTTTGAAATATGTTCTCTCTAATTGTATTAGAGAAGGAGAATTAATCTAAATGGAACTTTTGAACAAAAAGGAGGTGAATTCTCTGGTTCTTTTAGGTAAATCTGACCTGAATGAAGAACAAAAGGAAGTTTTAGTAGCAATGTTAGGTCACAGAGATAAAGGCTATTGAGCCTTTGCGGTCATGAGGCTAATGTTTTGCCTGTTATTTTATTTTTGAATTTATCTTATTCTTGGTGAACTAAAACGCAATTTTTACCTTTATATCTTATTTTAGTAGCTGCGTTACGGGGTGTATGCCTCAAAGGCTGCATTTTAATGCCTAAATATCCTGACTCTGATTGAGGCTTCAGATATATATAGAATGAATTTAGGGAAGGAGTTAGAAATTGATTTCTACTTCCTCTTGATTTTCCGGAATTTGATTCTCCGGAATATGTCTGAATGTATGAATATGTTTGGTCCGGAATATATTTTTGTAACGTACTTGGTGGCCCAAGACTGTTGAAACCATCGGGTCTGGGATTATTGGACCGTGTTTTCTGTTGGATTTCCTTTGAAGAATCAGTAGATGGGTCTTCAGGGTTAACATATCTTTCGGGCCGTTACAACTAAAAGTGTACGGTAAGAAAAAGTTATGTATCAATAACTTATTGCAGAGTATCCCCTCTTGTAGGCTGTCCGAGAGTGCCGCGTTTCTCGTTATATGTTGTATTGTATTGTAAAACGACGATATTAGTCGAGGTAGCTTGCCATATTTAGTGGATGTACTTGAAGACCATAGGTGCCATATTTAATTGCATACTTAGAGATTGTAGTCGTTCGATCGATATTCCAGTTCGTCTTTAGGGTCCATTGTTTTGGCAACTAATATTTAGTGCCCAATGCATGTACAACAACAAAAACACGAAAATAGACGTCCCTGCCAAGGTGGGCTCCATGGCTCAAAAAATAGGGAAAGAGGAAAGCAAAGAAATCAAGGAAGATAATAAAAGAGCAGCCCGATGTCACTAATTAGTATTAACTGTCTCGCATCAAGTGATACGGGACCCACACAACAGTTCCTTTGGTGTTCTCATCGAAGCAACTCTATTAGGGACAGTGACGCGTCGTCTTGGTTTTTATATTTTGTCTACTGGCCGTAGTCTCGTTTTGTTTGTTTCTTCATTGAGTTTTATCTCTTAGTTCTTTCTCATGACTGGCCAGTTCGGCTTAAGATCTTTCAAATAAAAAGAATATATTATAGGGATTTTTGTAAATTCCCCCATTGTAAAATTTTCCCAGGATATTTGACCCCCGAAAAATTATCCTTGTGGAATCCCCATGTAAAAAATTCCTTCCGCCGAGAAATGTCTATGATTCCGAATAACAATGCAGTACCAAAACAGTGGGCAAATTTCATAACTTGCCTTTCATTTCATAATTTCATCACCAAAGGCTGCGGGGGGTCAAGTTATCCCCAAAGGCATACTTATTGTATTTTTCAACTATGCTGAACAAAATGATAATGTCGAAATTTTGATGGTATGACATTGGGGATAAGAGGGGCATGAAAGGAATGCTAGTTGCCCTCTAATCTTTTTGGTCACTTAGAAAGGGCAACAGAACATTTAATTTCTGTTTGGACGAGCCCTCTTCCGGTATTCTAGGACCATTAGTTAGATACGATCATCCCTGGATAAAAAATAATAAAAACAAATAAGCGCGCAACACTGATCTATCTGCTGGTAAAAAAAAAAGATACAAAATTCCACATTTTTGATAATAGGAGCTTGAAACATCTACAGTTTACTTGAAACATCTACTAATCTACAGTAGTATTCTCAGATACGCTGACTCTGATAATGCGATTAATTAAGATTCCTTGAATTTTTGGGGGGCATTTCCCCATTTTCAAAAATCAGGTAAATTTCCTCAGGCTCGTAGTTTTTGATGGCTCAATACTAACCTAAACTTAATGAATATTACATACTTGGAATCCACAGAAAAAAAAACAATTCTTTTTATGCATCTATTGATATTAAAATTCACTCAGTCCTTACCGTTCGTTACCACGAACTGTTTAATAATAGCTCGTGTTGATTGGTTCTGCCTGCATGTGATGTATAGATATGCCGAAACACAACGCCATTATTACGCAAATTTCACAAAGCTTTTTCCTTCCTACCAATACAATGTTGATTTTTAGAATTGTCTTGTCCCCCTCCCACATAAAGTTTTCTTAAGCTCCTAGAGGGTCGCGTCCCACACTTTGAGAATCTCTGCTCTAGTTCATTGGTAAAAATAATTCTTTAAAATTATGCTTAATAATGACCCAGACTTTATGTGAGAACAGAGAGCAGCATAAAATCAAACCCTTAAAAAAGGAAACTCTAGTTTAACTTCAAACATTTTTAACTGGATATCCTTGGATAGAAACAATCCCAGCTTAGTAACCCATGATAATTCATGAGTATAAAAGAGCCCTCAGAGGGAGTTCCTTATACCTCCCTCTTACTGTTGCTTCTATTTTAGGTCATTTTAGGTCAATTATAGGTCATTTTAGAATACCGGTAGCATCTTCAATAAGGCAAACAAAATGGGAAACTTCCAAGACTAGAAATTAAAGCTCCTTAGAATAACACCGTAGATACCTTCCAGCGAGTCTCTTTTTGTTTATGACTTTAGCTTTGTGACTATTTCTCTAATTAATTTCTCTAATTAAACTTAGTTCTGTTGTGCTGCTGACGGCAGTAGTTTTGAAATTTACCCTTGTTCAGCTGTTTATTTTTTATGCATTTTAGTTCTTCTGAGCATTGCATTAAGAGGAAAAAGGATAAATATTATACTACTAACAACTCAACGCATCAACAAGCCACCCGAGGCCAACACAGCTACGCAAACTCCTCCTCCATCCCATCTGTTCAAAGCATCCCTCTTTACACCCTCCCAGGAGGATTCTATTTCCCTTAAATATTTCTTTATGACATCCTCACACCCCAACCGCGGATGAGCTGCTTTCCGTTTAGCCCTTGAAGGTTGGCAAAAAAAGACAATCTTCGACAATCTGTATCCTTCATCCGCAGGACGAGCCCAAGCCATCTCAACCTTTCTCCCATTATAGCCCCAGAAAGCGGGGTAACCCCGCATTTTTCGTACAGCCTACTGTTTGAAACATGGTAAGTCATCCAAGTACCCGGAACAATTTCTCTGAAAAAGATCTTTCAATCAAAATATTATATTATAATCAAATTTTAGACTTGAGGAGAAGGGGGAGTAATTCATCTCCCTTCCTCCTTCCACCGCTACCTTTATTAGGATGTGATTATTTTTGCATTTTCAAAACAGCTAAATGTCTGTTTAGGCTTGAAAAAAGCATTGTCTTAAAAGTACGCATCCAATAGCTATTTTACAATAGCTAATTTACAGTTTTTTTGTGATTCTTTATCAATGCTGAAAATATACTTCAATAATTTGCAAAATATCAAGGCTTATAAGGCATGTATAGATGTTTTTTTGATACATGTCGCAACGAGTTTGGTACTACTGTTTTTTCGTGGCTTCTTAGTCCCTACAGAAGCCATGGCGAGTGTTATTCCATTGCTTGGGCAGCATGTCGGAGATAAAGAACTTGATGGGAGTGGTTCCTTCTAAACGTCACAGGTTTTCCCTTATACCTTAAAGTTTACTCCCTATACCCTTACTCCCTTTACCGAGGTCCTGGATTCATTCAAAATCCCATAGTTACAATGACATTGTCAATGAAAATTTAAATATCTCACACTAAATCCTACTACGTCGTTTTAAACGACAATCCCAGATTAATCAACAGATTAATTAGGTTAATTAGAAAACCGTATATTAGGAGGAGGGAGAATTCCTAAAGTGGAACACTGGCCAAAACTGCGTTTCAGTCCACCAAGAGTGGCGGGTCATATTTAATATCCGAACTTCAGCTTATCGTTCAATGAGGTTAAGTTTAAATCAAAGAACGAAAGTACTTCAAAACTGGAGAAGTAATTCTTGAAAACAATGGCTCTACGGCAAGTAGGAAGAAGAACAAATAAATGGATATTTATATACAAAAAGGCATCCTCGGCGTTAAAAACGGGAAAAAATTTAAACTGTACCAATTTTAAAAAAGCAACGAATATAAAATCAAAATGGAATAAAAAGAAAAAATCTGATCAATATACACAATAATTACCTCTGGGTTTTTTTACATTGAAATTTTATTAGTGTGTATTGATTTGATTTTCTTTGTGTTCTCTTTTATTTTAGCTTTTTCCTATTTTTAAATAGTTACGGCCCAAATTCTTTCCTTTTTTTTCCTCTAAATAAATCTTGGAATTAACGTTCTTTAATTTAATGTTTCTATGTTTCGGTTTTAAGTCAAGTCGAAAAACGTATTACATTCCTGGAGGTGTTGTCACTTGGTCAAAAAAAGCTAAATAAGAAAGAAACAAAATTCACTCGTGGACAAAGTCCGAAACAAACACGGACATTACACAGCTACGCAGGCTTCTCCTTCATTCCAAGCTATTTAAAGACACCCCATCACCCACCAAATTTGGGGAGGACCCGCTTTTCGTTTGGCCGGACAATCTTTCATTCTTCACCCTTTGAAAATCATAATCCCTCTGTAAAACGTCGACCTTGTGAATCTAGGGAGCTTTGTGCAATTACCCTCCTGTTTAAGTTAAGATTATACGACAAATCTTTAAAGTTATGCTTAGTATTGGCTCAGACTTATAAATAGAACAGCGAACAACATAAAATCGAACTCTCAAAAAAGAAAGCTCTAGATTTTATGCTGATCTTCAGATTTGCGCAGTGATGGTCATCATAGCCATAGCTACTAATCTCAAAGAGATTCCAAGTCCAGTCTCGTTTGACCTAGCCAAATCTCGTCTAGTTTCAATTAATCTAAATCAATATATGTTTATAAATTAATACATTTAATATAATATATTCGTCTAAATTAATATATTTTGCTGGACTTCAAAATCCTTTCAACTTGACATCATTGGACAGAAAACAGACCTGTTTTGTAACCCAAGATAATTCAAGAGTATAAAAGGCCTTACAGAGGTGCAGTCATACCAAAAACCTTTCCTAGCTCGCCTTACATATTTAAATCGTATTTTAACTTTTTAAAACGTCTAACTCTCTCCTGTATGTAAACTTATATTTATGGACAGATCTATCCAAAGGGAGGGAGATCTGTCCCCATTTTTCTCCATTCTCAAAAAAAATGTTTGGTCCTCTTAGACCAGTTAACGATCCTTGAAAGCTTCAAGCTATTTGGGGAAAGAATTGGACCATCTTCAGGCCACATATTTGGGGAAACCGTACCCCAACTAAAATAAGATTTTTGGCCAGTTTTCTGGCCCCACTCTTAGATAAACCAAATCTTCGTTAATTTCCTTTTTCTTCTGTATTGGAATTTCTATGGATAAAGAACATAAGTACACAAGTTTCAATTCTATCAGGAAAAAAATCCACCCTTTTTGGGACCCTTATCTTTAAACTAAAATTTTTCTTCCATGTTAGGGTTCCCTTGGCCTAGGGACTTACAGTTTTAGTTTACATTTGCATTTTCGGGGGGCCAGTGCCCCCAAATAAATTTCTTGCATAATAGGTGCCTCTCGGCCCAAAATCGTGCGGCTGTAAGTTTGAAACTGACCAGAAACAAAAAGCTTTTGGCATGTCCTTTTCCGAGTGCCGTAACACCATCCCCATCCCAACAAAATATGTGCTCCTCTTCGCCCTAAGGAAAACCCGCGAATGTTTCGAGTGAATCAGACACCAAGGTCAAATATGCCCCCTTTTTCCACAATAAACTTGGAGGGGGCTGTGCCACACCTAGCATGTTTGTTATATCTTTATAGACAGTTTTGAACAAAATGGTCATCTCTTAATTTGATCTGATATCATGGGGGTTACACATGGGCCAGATTAGCAAAAAGGCACAGGATGGGGGCTGGTTGCCCTGTTATCATTTTCGGGACTTAAGAAGGGCACTAGAACTTTCAGTCTCCAACTGAATCAGTACTCTTTAATTTCTGCCATCACCCCTTCCATACAAAATGAGCAGGAAAAAAGAATAAAACACAAAATAAAAGAGGTACAAAAAACTTCAAAAAACAAAAAATAAAATTGTTTATATTCATTTTTGTTGGACAAAAATTTGGGAGAGGGGGGAGAAGTTCACCCCCCCCCCCCGTGGATACGGCCTTCGGGCCAATTCCGAGAACGGTAGGCGGTAAAAATTTAGAATTGTGACTTCTGATAAGGAGACATGTTAAGAAAACAATTCTTACTTTAAAATATGTATAATGATCCTAGTTAACATGTTATCCAAGGGGAGAACCTTTATCATCAAGTCTTTTCTCTTTTTTCCTTCTTTTTCCAACTTAAAAGAAAAAAATTTCAATTTTCTCCACGCTAAAACACAATGCATAAATCTTTTGAAATTGCTGCTATAAATTGCCAAATAAATTGTTCTTATGGATAGCGTTCATTCCGGCCGAGTTAAACGGACTCGGTCGAGACCTTCGGCCTCGACCGAGTCCGTTGATTTTGAATTGAAGTTAGGTTGTATTAATATTTTGTATTTTCGCCACTGCTTTATCTATCATTAAAAAAAACGGAATTAACAATGACCGGGATGAACGCTATCTATAAGAACAATTTATTTGGCAATTTATAGCGGCAATTTCAAAAGATTTACGCATTGCGTTTTAGCGTGGAGAAAATGGAATTTTTTCTTTTAAGTTGGAAAAAGAAGGAAAAAAGAGGAAAGACTTGATGATAAAGGTTCTCCCCTTGGATAATATGTTAACTAGGATCATTATACATATTTTAAAGTAAGAATTGTTTTCTTAACATGTCTCCTTATCAGAAGTCACAATTCTAAATTTATACCCGGTAGGCACCAGTTTCAGACCTACTTGAGGGTGATAATCCCTTTTATTTGAGATTAAAATAAGGTAGGCCTAATCGGCAACTCCTTATCTTACTAAATGATATCCTTTCTAGAGAATTGTCTATTGTATGGTCTAGTAATATAAAATAAAAGTTCAAAATAGGGACAAAATCCTTTTTAATAGACAGTGTATAATAAATTTCACAAAAAATACCAGATATTTCGGTCACATATACAGTGACCGTCATCAGTAGTAAAACTAAACTAAAACAATTTAGAACAAAAGTTTATATACTAAATCAAATAAAACTACATATTGTTTAAATCTCTAATTCTTTTCAAAGCAAAGGCGGAAGCTAGCCTCTTTGACCTTCTTGGATTCGGTTCATTAGCGTTCAATGATATAACATTTGGACAAAGGTCAACTACATTGGGTGAATTGAACTTTACTCTGTCAGATTTTAATAAATTATCATAGATAGAGTTCATTGCTTGAATATTCAATATTATATTGAATTAATATTATATAAGAAATATTCTTGAATAATTCATGAAATTTTTGCTTTAAACCCCGATCCCTAGAAATCAAAGAGACATTCTCGAACAAAATAAAATGTTCTGGAAAATTAAAAATATGTTCTGAAAGGGCTGAAGTAAAATCTTCAGACTTTGAATCTTGCTTTAAAGCCGAAGAAATAGAATTTTTATGCTGTAATAATCTCATTTCCAAACTCTGGTTAGTACGTCCCACATATGAGCTTCCGCAAGTACATGGGATCTGATAAACCCCACTCTGTTGCCCCATTGAAGTTAGATCCTTCCCAGAATTTAGAAAACTACTCAAAGTATTATTACTCTTTAAAGCTACCCTTAGACCATTGTTTTGTAAAATTCTTTTAAGTTTTTCACCTAGCCCGGGTACATATGGTAAGAAACAAAAAACATCCTTCTCCCGAGTTGTCTCCAAGACTTCCTTAGAAGTCTCTAGAAATCATTTTCTTCTTCTTGAAAAAGTCTGGTTAATTAACCATTCTGGATACATATTGCTTATTAGTATTTTCCTTAGAAAAGACAACTCCTCCTCAACAAATTTTGGAGAGCAAATACTAAAGATCCAATCAATCAAAGAAATAATCAAACCAATTTCTACTTGGCGAGCGTGGCCGGAACTATAAGACAAAAATCTATTGTTATTTGTCGGTTTTCTGTAAATTTTAAAATCCAGACTATTTTGATTTTTCAAAATAAGAACATAAAGAAAAGGAAGTTTCCCATTCTCTTCCAATCCAACAATAAACTTTAAATCCCCCCCCCCCCAAAAAAAAACAATTAAGATGTTCCAAAAATCCTTTTAATTCTTCCTCCCCATAATCTGGTATTTTTGGTGAAATTTATTATGCACTGTCTATTAAAAAGGATTTTATCCATATTTTTTATCCTTGGCAAAGACCTTCCGTCTTTGCCAAGTATAATTAACTGAGTATAATTAACCTAGTTTAAACGGAGCAAACGAATGGAAATATCTGGATCGAGAAGAAGGCCAAACCATGGGAGGGGCATTTCGACCTCCTCCCCTTTCATCCTTGCCAATTGTCTATTACCAAATAATGGTATGCACATTTAAAAGAAAACAAATTCCAATAGTTCACCTCCCCCCACCCTGAAAACTCAAGGTATAATTCTGCGACAATATTGAAGTAGCCGTAATTGAATAAATAAACGAATATACCTGGATCAAGCGTAATTAGTTCAGGTTGTATCTTTTCTAGCAGTTGCTTCACTTCCACCTCCCTCCTCTGAGATTGAGTCTGGAATGGATTGGCTTCAAAGGCATCAGGATTTGGCTCACCCGCCCCAGGCACCAGCATACTGGTAAACCCTCTTCTATGTCCAACGCCTAACACATCTTCATATGGACAGAATTCAAGGTTCTCAATATCTGATGGTAATTTGTGTCTCAGGTAAACGCCATCTACTGCTTTTGTACAAGGATCTTTATAGATGTCGACGATATCGCCTGTGCTAATAGCTAAGAGATTTCGATGGCTGAAGGCTAGGTTACTAGCAGCACAATTTAAACGGTAGGATTGTAAACATTTAAAATTACGGATATCCCAAATTTTCATAGATTTGTCAACTGCAGCGGTGGTCATATATAGTCCACGTTGGTCTATCGTTAAAGCTAAAAAAAAAGGATAAAACAACAAATAATTAGAGCAAAAAAAGCTGTTGGCTTCTCCTCCAAACCAAAAATACCTCCAAAACAAATAAACGAAACAAAAATAACAGCAGAAACAGTAGGATCATTCCACAGTATGAAGCCAAATTTTTAGCCTGTATTTTTAAGCCTATAATTTTTAGCTAAAAATATGGAGCCCACAAAATGGATCAACCTATCGAAATATTCTTCTTTATTATTTTCAAAATTTCTTTCTAAACTTGTCTCTCTTCAGGATAAACTGCTTTCAGATCAATATATTGGAAAGACCCCCCCCCCTCTACGTATATGCATTAGATTATTTGCCTATTTCTTAAAAGTATCTTAAAATAGATAAACACTTTAAAAAATTAGACTATAAAAAAAGTGCTAATTAAAATTAAGTTTTTTTAGACACAGTTTTTCCACGAAAAAAAAGAGCAAATTTTGGAATTAAAGTATAAAACAGCTTATAAATATACGAAATTCAAAACGAGCAACAATTAACACGAGACCGAGAACGAACAGAAATTACAATGAATGACAGAGTTAACTCAAACACAAAAAAATGTCACAAATAAGGCTAGTCTTAGCACCTTCTCCAAACCTCTGAAAATCTATTGTAGTGTCATTAGCACTTTACTAAAAACAGAATATTAATTTTGAAAGATTTTCTTTCCTTTTCAGAGTGTTAAAAAAAACATTTTGTTGAATGCCTACATATCCCAAATTTTTATGGTAGGGGGCCTTCAGACCAATCTAGAGGAGATTTAATCTTCCCACTTGGCACATGCCAGGGGAGGCAGAATGTCTCTTCGTCGTAAAAAGAAATTGTCACAGGATCCATAAAAGGAAAGAAAAATCAATCAATTATTCTCAAACAGATACTTGGTTGATCTTTTTGGAAAAAAAATATACTAGAAGAAGTAGCTACTTATACAAATATTTAATTTTTAATGAAATTTATTGAAATTTCTTATTTCAATAAATTTTAATGAAATTTATTGAAATATTCTTAATTAATAATTTAATGAAATTTCTTCATTCGTTCCCTAAATAGGCCTTTACAAACAACTTGCAATCTTCAAAACTAAATATTTGAACATGTAGTCAAATTTAATAGCTATACTTCAACAGAAGCCCTGCACAAAATTATGACCAATAATTCTCCAAAATCGATAGCGGAAAAGGCCTACAGTACCCCTATCTCATTCACCGGAACACCCATATCTTAAGGGTCCCTTTTCCCCATGGATAAACATAGTGACACAGAATGCACTTCTTTGTACCATCAACAAATCTTCATACATTCATAAATGAGCGGGGGTCCTTTCCTTATCTTATTTCAAAGGGCCCCTTTCCCTAACAGTAAAAATAGCACTTTTTTGTATTTGAAAACTGAAACTCATTTATTGCTTTTTTTAAACTTTTTTTAAACTCCTCTTCTGCTATTAAAACTCCTCTTCTGCTTTTTTTAAACTTTTTTTAAACTCCTCTTATGATATTAAAACTCCTCTACTGCTTTTTTTAAACTTTTTTTAAACTCCTCTTCTGCTATTAAAACTCCTCTTCTGCTTTTTTTAAACTTTTTTTAAACTCCTCTTCTGCTATTAAAACTCCTCTTCTGCTTTTTTTAAACTTTTTTTAAACTCCTCTTCTGCTATTAACAATTCAGAAAACAAAGTCAAGGTCAAACCAGGACCAACTCCTTGGTCGAAGAAAAAATTTGAAAAAAAGAAGAAAAATAGAGAAAGAAAAAAAAAGAAAAAAATTGAAAAAAATAGAAAAATACAAAAAGAAAATAGAAAAAATTAAAAAAAGTACACTTTCTCCTGGAAAGTTGTATAGTGACATTTTGCTTTTGTTTTGTTTTTTTCTCTCTCATTATAGTGCTCTATCATTTTTTTTTGTATGAAGACGGGTTTTCAATAAATAATAATAATTTTAATAATTTGTGGAAATCACTGTATTTATTTAATGATTTTTGTTAAACCGTATATCTGATTATCTTAAACCTATAAACATACATCTTTATGTCCTAGATGTGCCCTTTTAGAGGTTGGGATTCAACCCCCTAAAGACGAGGAAGAGTGGAAATCATAAATTATTTTTATAATATAAAAATAAATTATATCACAGTTGCCAGATCAGGACACTGGGTCCCATCCAAATTAAAATAGAATTTAAATCTAGGATCATAATTTAGGCTAAATATCACTTTAACTCATATCATCAAAAAAACTTTTTCCATAAATAAGTTTTTCAAAAAAAAGTTAAGAACCCAATTAAAGCAAAAATGAGCAAAAATAGAATCAAATAATCTACCAAGTGTAAAACTACCACAAATCAGCACTGATAAATAAATGAAACCCAAAACAATGATGTAACATGAGTAGGGCTCAAAATATATACCTTCAAAGGCCAGAAAATAATTTGCACCTTATGGAAAAAAAACATATAAATGTGCAAAAACATATAACATATAAAAACATATAAAAGTTTAATATACATATGCTGATATTTATTCCTTAAAATGGTGATAATATTTATTTATTAAAGTTATAAAAGCGAAAACATCTAATTTTTTTCCGATGCAATTTATGATCTGGCCTTTGAAGGGATAGGGGGTTTGAGCCCTATTCATGTTAATTTCTGTTCGTTTTGAGTTTGACTCGGTTATTTATTATAATTCCTGTTCGTTTATGGTTTCATTTATTTATCGATGCTGATTTGTGGTAGTTTCACGCTTGGTAGCTTATTTCATTTTGGTTTAATATAGTCCTTTACTTTTTTTGAAAAACTTATTTGTGGAAAAAGTTTTTTTAATTAATTTCTGTTCGTTTTATATGGACAAAGTCTTTTCAGGGAAATATTTAGTTAAGATCTTTTTCTTTAAGATTTTTTTTTTGGCCTACTATTTGTATTCTGGAGAAAATTTGTCAATAATTTTTAACAAGATACACCCTATTAAAAATCTGGATACAAATAGTAGCGTTAAATTTAGCTTTATACCTCCTTTAGTTGACCTGAAAAATGAAACTAAATACCATTTATGCTCTTTGACAGCTTGGATACACTTAAACCCTTTTAATTTAGTTACATTTCAAGAGCAAAAGTAGGAATAGAAAAAAGAAAAAAATGAAAAAATTGAGAAAAGTACACTTTCTCCTGGAAAGGACCAATAAACTATTTTTTTCTGAACAAAATGAAATTCAAAGCCAAAAAATCCCTTGGCCCCGTGGACCCTAATCTACGGGAAAAATTTTGTTTAGGGGCATGATCTCCTTTTAAAAATGGGGCACAAATTCAAATCTTACCTCTAATTGGTGTTCCATGACACAGCATTTTTGCAACAGGTTCTTTCATATTTGGGGTCCACATTGATACGAAGCCCTTAGAATGTCCTGCACAGAGTATAGCATTGTAGGGGTTTTGGCATAGCTTATCAATTCGTCCCATTTTAGAGAAAAACTGCGCTACCATTTTGCCTAGTGACACATCCAACCAGCTAAGGAAACCATTTTCACTAGCGGTTGCTAGTAGGAAGTGATAGGGGAGAAACTCCATTTTTAAAACCCTGTAAAGTCCTTTCAGACAATGTAATTCAATGCCTCTATTATCATAAATATATGTCCAGTCTTTCTGTGCAGCTGCAAACATTGTTTCATTGTGAAGCCAAGTTATATCGTGGACTGACTCAAGTGTATTCATTTCACACTGTAAATGTTTAGTTGCGAAATCAAGGGATGCAATATGCCCTAACCTTCCTCCAAGTAGTAGATGGCGACCATTCCTCAGGAACTTCACTCTATAAGGACCAAGTTCCAACTGAAGGTTGAATTGTTTTGCCGCGCTAGTTATATCAACTGCCTCTTTAATTTGAGTTTGGGTGACCTCAGCTGTGTCTTCAAGCTCATTCTCTGGTTCTATGAAACCTGATTGTTCAGGCAAAAGCAGTTCCGATCTGGCAGCAATTTCATGAGATAATTTATAAAGTTCTTCTTTTTGTTTTATTTGCTTCTTATTCTTTGGTAGTTTAATCCTTTTCAAGTTTACACTTCCTCCTTTTCTTTCATGCCTTTTCAGCTTATCTTTTGAAATTGGCGCTGAGCCAGGAAACGGATCATTCTCATTTTTCTTTTGCTTCAAAAACTTTTTATTTTTCCACTTCTTTCGGCTTTCTTTGTGTATGATTGCAGCCTTTTTAATATCCTGGATAGTGGATAAATCATGTACAATAGGCGGTTTCTCAGTGAAATAACGACTCATATCCTAAAAAATTAAAATAATAAATAAACTATTTAGAAACACAACAAATATGAAAAAGGACACCTTCTAAGGCTCCAGCTACTTTCACACAGCACACTTAATTTTCTGTGTTAAGTAGTTAAGTTGCATTACATTAAGTAGCCTATAACTTTTCACAATAAAACAAGTCCTTTTGTACTAGGCTAAGGCAAAAATCCATAAAATCCCCACATTCATTATCTAAAATCATCAAAATCATCATAAGCAAGCTGTTCAAAAATTAAAAATATAGAATAAAGATTCAAGCTCTGATGATGATCCTAGGGTTATTGCAGCAGGATGGCTTGTGATAAAAAGATGACATAAAGTCTATAAGTCTATACTACAGGAAAAGTCTATAAATTTGTTTATAGACTTATTAGACTATATAGACTTTATATATACTTATAGACTATATAGACTTATTAAATTCTCTTCCTGAAATTCCATTTCGTTGATGTTGTGCTGGCTTTTCCATACAGTAAGAAAACGTTACGTAACAGAAAATTACCTGAAGAGCTTTAACCTACTTGGCACTGCTTATGTAATGGAAAACAAAATTCTCAGTAAGATTAGCCCTAGACTGTGGTGTGAGAGCACCATTTGGGTCCGCTGCAACACAAAGAGGACAAACAACTAACAAACTAAATAAAATACAGATTGAGTAACTTAATGTCATAACTACCACCTTCTGTGGCAGTTAATTGAACACATTCCAACTAATTTGTTTTCAACATTATCAACAAGTGGACACTAAGCCTTTTGATTTAAGGACTCAAAAACAAAACCTCCAACTTGAATAATTCCAATTTGTTGAATTTAGTTTCATTCTGATATATTAGGAGCTTTAGTACTCATTTTACAAGGGTAGCCTCGTTTAATATAACGAAGATACCCATCACAATGGGTCAGTGGCGCCAATTCACGACAATTGAGAGTTGGGCAAAATTTATTTTCAATATCAAGGGGGGGGGGCAAATTTTGGGGTTTTTGATTTTTCAATAAAAAAAACTAAAAAAAGGGAATTTTTCAATGAACATATACCAAAAGAGGTATTTTTCAAAATCTAAGGGATGGCAAAAATTTTTAACAGGACATAGCCCCCTCCTCCCCCAAATTGACATTACTGCAAGAGATATTAAGCTATATTCCTTCTACTCAATACTCATCCACAAATTCAAATTTCTAACTGTATTCATATGTATAATTACTCCAGTAAACATAGTTCAGACACACTGTTTGTTGTTCCTAAATACCTGTATAAAAAAAAAAATCTCAAATTAACATTACATAAAATTACATATTACATAAAAATTACACACAATTACATAAAATTCAGACTAAAAAAATTACCAAGGAGAAGGAGAAGATGCTAAACGTATCTCAACTCCTCTACTCCCAACTCCTCTAAAAAAAATCTTACCAAGAGAAGTAGGAGATGCTTAACATATCTCAACTCCTCCCCGCCCAACCCCTCTAAAAAAAATATTATCTGGGAGAAGTAGGAGGTGCTAAACATATCTCAAGTCCTCGCCTCCAACTCCCCTAAAAAAAATCTTAGCAGGAAGAAGGAGATGCTAAATATATCTCAGCTACTTTTTTCATTTCTAGTTCTAAGAATTTTTTATGGGATGTTTGCAGGGCCGGAAAAAGAACGACTGGAACGATTGGGCCCAATCGAGCCCCACGTTTGAAATGGCCCCGTGCCGCCATAAAAATGAGCAATTGATTTTCGAAATCGTGAAACATTCTTAACAATTCCAGTAAGCGTTGCTTCTGGAAACAGACCATTTTCCAGGCTAAAACTAATAAAAAAAAAAACTATGCAATATCAACAATAAATCAAGATAGAATAAATAGTTTAGCAATCATGTTGACTGAAAGTGAAGACACAAGGAAAATATATTTTAAAACTGTTTTAGAAGCATTTGCAGAACAAAAACTTAGAAATATGTAATTCATGTGCTTTCATGGTGTAATTCGTGGTTACACCATGGCTTTCATGGTGTAACTCATATGTAATTCATGGTGATGTAAATTTCAAAAGGCATTTGCAGCAATTTCATAGTATCTAGGGGAAACAAACATAAATTAACGTTAGCACAAAATGAATACAAAACAAAAACAGAAGAGGACAAAACCCTAAGCTCAAAATGAACAACCTAGACTATCAAAAGTGAAAAAATTATTCCTAGCAACTAAGGCAAAAGGCACTGATAATAAACGAAAATAAAGATCAAAGAAATTTGTAGTTAAAATTTTAGCGAAACCTTATTAAAAGATAAGTGAAAACTAGAACCACAACGACTCTAAAATGAAATTGAAGAACAAAATAATATGCGGTTACAAGACATACGACAATGAGGATCAGAACAGATCAAAATCAAAATCAAGAACAGAGAAATGTGTGGTTAGAACGTTAGAAGACATGCAACAGCGAAAACAAAGAAAAATACAATCAGAAGATAAGCGGCAGCAAGAATTAAAAGCAACAGTAAGAATAAGAACTTGCCAAAAAAGAAAGCGAAGAACAAAGAATTGTAGGGAAAGCAGAAATTCTAAGACAAGTATATAGAGCGCCAAAAAAGACGGTGAAGAACAAAGAACTGTGCTGTCATAGGACAGCAAGAACGAGTCAAAAATGAAAGTGCATAAGAAAAAAAGGATAACAGTCAACATGCTTTCTAAAAGTCACACATGCTTTCTATGCTTTTTATAAGTCACAATATAATTTGTACTTCACTGAAAATAATTCAAATGAATTTACTGAAAAAAATTGCATTGTTAGTTCAATAAACAGATGCTGATATTTATTCCTTAAAATCTTAATTAATTTTTGATTTTTTAAAGTTATAAAAGTGAAAATATTTAAAAGAATTTTTTTCAGTAAAGTACAAATTATATTATGGCTTTTAGAAAGCATAGGGGTTTGAGCCCTACTCATATTAATTTCTGCTCTTTTGAGCTTGACTCTGTTATTTATTTTAATTTCTGTTTGTTTTGGGTTTCATTTATTTATTGATACTGATTTGTGGTAGTTGTATGCTTGGTAGATTATTTGATTCTATTTTTGTTCATTTTTGGTTTAATGGAGTTCTTTACTTTTTTTTCGAAAAACTTATTTTGTGGAAAGTTTTTTTGATTAGTTTCTGTTCGTTTTATACTGCCACAGTCTTTTTCAGGGTAAAGGAAAATAATAGTTTAAATCTTTCAGGTTTTCCTTTAAGAACTTATAGTTTGGCCTGCTATTTATATGCTGGAGAAATTTTTTCAGCAATTTTTAACAACATAAACTCTTTTGAAAATCATGACACAAATAGCAGTGTTTAATTTAGTCATATGCATCCTCTAATTGACCTGTTAAATAAAAGTTAATACCATTCCCAAAAATTTATATCTATGCTCTTTCACAGCCTGAATACACTTACACTCTTTTGATTTAGTAAAATTTTAAGAGCAGATGTAGTAATAGAAGTAGCCCTCAAAATTTGAACTTAATACCCTCTGTCGTTCTTGGTATATTGCTGAGATGTCTTATTGGCAGCCAGCATACAAACAGTGTGTTTTGATTTAATCTTAAAGCAGCATTTAGTTTTTAAGCATAATGGGCAAATTACATAATTGTGGGGGGTTGACCTACCCGATAACCCTGACGATATAGTTACTAGACCATTCAGCTATGCTGAACAAAAAGGCTGTCTTAAAATTTTTATTGGAAGTGTCTGGAAAATTATGAGCTAAAGGAGGGCTAATTGCCCTGCAATCACTTTTGACTCTTAAGAGGGGACTAGAACTTTAATTTTCAATCAAATTAGCTCCTTTAAAATATCAGTGGTACTACTAGCTATGATAGAGCATCGCTGCCATGGTCCTTATATGACCTATAGGGTTTATATGCCCTTTTTATACCTGCATGTATATAGGTTTTTCTAATTGAAACTTCTCCTAAACGTTCCCTAAAAGTCTCGACCAAATACCATTGGTGTTGTTAGTTATAGTAACTGTAGAAGCAGCATTAAATGAATGCACACAGTGTCTTCTGGCTAGCTCAAAATCCACAAACTATGAAGGTGTGAAGGTGAGATTTTCAGAGAAAATTTCTGATGTATGGATGACAACCTGCCATCTGTATGTAGGTTGTAAAAAGGGCATACCAGTAGTACCTTATGAACAGTTCCATGTGTGAAATTATAACCTACAATGCTTGTTGTGGAGGATGTTGAACTAACCAAAAGACAATATTTGCATCATAATACTAATGCTTCTACTCCTACAACTACTGCTACTATCACAATTACTACTATAAACTGTACTCCTACTACTATATTTACTGGTGCTACTACTACAACTAATCTAAGGGTATTAATCCAAAAATTTTGGACAATATTGCAACTGTATTGAAATAAATCGAAACACACAATGCCCATTCATGTTTTCAAGAGGAAAATTATAAGGTATAATGTAGGGTATAAGGTATAATGTAAGGTATAAGGTGGTATTTAGGTATAAGCTAAAAATTTCATTGTGTGTTGAAGGGGATGTTGAAAAAAAGGTGCTATTTGCATACTGCTACTAATGCTACTACAACTATTGCTAAGCATAATTACTGAACCTTTCAACAATACTGAAAAAATTTATGTCTCAAAGCTTTGTTCGGATGTTTGTTATGTTTATTCAATGCACCCGGACACAGTTTATAGACAGTAAGCTTATCGCAGATCATTTCTGGTCATCGTGAACAAAAAGCTCCTCCCACTTCTTTCTGCCTTAGTTTGTTTAGCCTGTTTCTTTCCACTCGCACCCCTGTCCGGGTTTTTATAATGGGAGAGATAGAGAATGATCATACTGCTATATTCTGTCTACTGTGCACCCGGAGTAGTAATATCCCTGTGCGAGCGCTGTGTAAAATTTGCAGTGAAATATCTTGGGCGTTCGTTTATCGATCTATTTGAAAATTATAAACATTATTGGATAGAGAACAATGCAAAAAATTATTTGATAAGTTGACAAGTGAAGTGCCTAGTGAATTATCTTTGGCGTTCGTTTATCCATCTATTTGAAAATTATAAACTTTATTGGATACCAATATGGTTAAGAAAAGTGGAAAGCGATCAAGACAAAGCGATTTGGACGAGTCTAGAGGGTCCACAGAATCGACTGATAATGTTTCAAAGTTGGATAAAATCCTTGCAATCGTCGAAGAAACTAAGAATGATATTTCGGAAATAAAAAGGGAAATCAGTGACATTAAGTCTGGTTTAGCGTCCCTAACGTCTCGTGTTGAAGATCTGGAATTAGCAAAAGTGACCCACGAAAATGAGTTATCCAGTATTAACGCCTTACTTTCCCAATATCTTGGGATTAATACCCAATTTGAACTACTTGAGTTTACGGATCGATTTATCAAAATCCAGCCCAAGGATGATAAGGACAAATTCTGTATCCTTCAGGGAAACAAGAAATTGGGTGAAAACCCGTTCAGAAGAGTAGCCGGAAGTGAATCTCCCTATGTCTATGTAACAGATGATGTGAAAAAAGGTGTTCGTGACATTCGTAACTCCCTGAAAATCAAACAGAAAGAATTGAGAGAAAAGAGAGTCAGTGCTTGGATCCCCCCAGTCGTCCCACCTGTATTATGCTTGATTGAGAATGAGCAAAAAGTGAAGCTTAAATGGTATAATGTCGTATAAGTCAAATGCATAAAAAATGTATCGGAAGTGGATTAAAGTGTTTTTTTAGTATGTTTGAGTGGATTTATGATTGTAGTTAGTTGTGATTTAGCTCAGGTATCCGTGATTAAATTGCGCTCGCCTTCGGGTGATGATAAGGATAATGGTTAGAGTGAGTATGATGTCAAATATTGTTTATGTATTACTTTTTTGTTCTTATTTTTGTTTTCGAAATTTTTGTTGCCTTTTATTTTTTTTCTTTCTTTTTTTTATTTTATTTATATCGGCTCACGGAGATGGGATACGAAATTTTTGTTGAGTTTGGATTATGGATGAGTTAAGTTTTGTAGAAATCCCTGCTGGTAGGCCGGAGGAACTGGAAAAAAATCCTATTGACATTAATATATTCTTTCATTGATATTTTACAAAATATAAGTTATTGCCAGTTTTTTGTCCTTCCTCTAAAAATAGATATTTATTTGTCACTAAAATTCCGATCAAAATTAAAAACTAACACTACAGCCATTTTGTACGTGTCGGGGCAGCTCTATGTGTTGGAATGATTTTCTTAAAAGGTCGTTAAAAAATGCTTTACGAATTTGTAAAAAATTTCTTGATGAAAATGATACATTTGAACATTATGAAAATTATAGGTTTTTTCATGCTAGTCGAAATCAGAATAAGAGAGGAGTTGGTATTTTTATACGAGATGTTTTTGCATCTTCTTTACGTAATGAATTTATGGTTTGGAATGTTGAGATGCTATTTGAGAGTTGTGTAGTAGAAGTGAATGATGGAAAAAATACTTTTTTAGTAATTGTAGTATATCTGCTGCGCTCATCTAGTATTCAAGAGTTATTAAATCAATATGAGCCATTGGTAGATGCCCACACACCTCAAAGCCCAACCATTCATGTAAATGGGGATTTAATATTGATTTAATTTAACATAAAGTTTAGTCATCAAATAAGGGATTAGAATTTTTTAATATTTCATTTTTACATGGTTTGTCACCCACTTGTTTACTACCATCAAGAATCTGTGATAACCATGCAACTCTTATTGATAACATTTTTACATCTGAAAATTGCCTTGATACCCATATTATTTTGAATGCTACATCTGTTCATTGTGTTGTTGTTTCTGACTTCTCTGGATCAGGAGTGGAACGTGAAAAGAGACCAAATAGAAGTTATAAAAGAATAATTAACCAAAAAAAGATAGATGAGATGAAAGTAAAAATAGGAGATATAGATTGGAATGATGTCCTAAATGTTGAAGACCCGAATCAGTCAATTGTTATATTTTATAGTAAATTTAACCAAATATTCCACCAAGTATGTCCTATGGTATTAAGAAAGAGTAAAGATTTGCCTCGTAAACCATGGGTTACTGAAAGCCTGTTAAAGAGTATAAAAGAAAAAAATAGATTGTATAAGGTGAAGATGCAGTACCCAAATGAAATTAATATTGAAAATTTTAAAAAATATAAAAATCGGTTAACTCTTGTTCTCAGAGAAGCGGAAGCAAAATATTATCAAAATGAATTTCGCAAATGTGATTCACCTCGGGAAACATGGAAATTAATAAAGGAAAAAATGAATAATGTTAAAACAAGAAATATTCCATCTCACATTACAAGTCATGAAGGAGTCAAGATAACTGAAGAGAGAGGGATTGCGGAAGCATTTGCTGACCATTTTATAAAAGTTGGACATGGTCTGGTGGATCAAATTTCTGCTGGAACACATAATCATATAAAATATTTACCAAATAAAGTAGATAAGACTATATTTATGTACCCTATCCGGTTCTCGGAATACCAAAAAGCCGTTACTAGTTTGAAAAATGGATTTTCGGCAGGAAGTGATGGTATATCGACTTCTCTGTTTAATGATTAGTTGGTGTACTTTTTCAGCCGCTTTTATATATTTTTAATTCTTGAAAAAAAAATGGATTTTCCCCTGATTGTCTTGAAGTAGCTAAAATTTTACCTTTGTTTATAAAAGGTGATAAAGATAACCCAAACAATTATAGGCCTATTACTATTTTTTGACCTGTTTCTATAGTTTTTGAAAAGATAATAAAAAGTAGATTTATTTCATTTCTGGAAAAGAATAAGTTTTTTTTTCCTAATCAGTTTTGGTTTTTTGAGTGGTAGATCAACAGAGCAAGCAGTAGCTGCTTTATGTCATTTCTTATCAGAGGCTATGGATGATAGTTATTTGGCAGCAACTATATTTTTTGACATATTGTTATATTGTTTATATTGTTATACATATTTTTTATATTTTTATATACATATGTATACATATGTATACATATTTTTTTATACATATGTATACATATTTTTTATATTGTTATTTTGGGGGATGGGGGTAAAAGTAAATTATATATCGGGGGAAATAGAGGTTGATGAAAAAGGATTTGAAAAGTGTAATTTAAGGTCACGATGGAAGGGGTGCCCTAAGGGGGAAGGGCAGCCTGAGATATTGGATGAACCTAAAAGGTATATGAAATTTGAAATGTAGTATACCTCTATTTTTATAACCTGATATATTTTGGAATGCTCAATTTTATATAAATTTAATATATGGATTTTTTTGAAGAAGTTTTTTTTTAAGAAAAGAGTAGGTGACATTAAATAAATTATGAGATATTGTTAAAGAAAATTTGAAAGTCACCGAAAGGAGAGGAGGTGGGAATTTAAAAAATTAAAAAAAAAAGGAAAAAAAAAGAAAAAAAAAACAATAAGAATTCTGGATAATTTTTTAGCATACCCTTGGAAGACAGAGGATTTATCTGAAATTAAAACTACCTTTTCTATTTCTTGACATTTTTGGTTTAAAACAAATTGTTCACCTTAATCTGGGCATATGGTTTCTGAAAATCAAACATAAAGATCATTTTTTTTCAATATTATGAAACTTTTGGTTGAAAATAAACATAGTCATTTATCAAGAACTAGGATTAAGTATCTTTTCCCGTTTGTTAAAAATGAGAGATCAAGACTAAGTTTAAGATATCAACTTCCTCATATTGCCAATAAATATAAGTTATTTGAATTAGTAAGTGAATCACCATCACTATACATATATAAAAAGAAATTGAAAGAGATGGTCCTATCAGCCTACAGTAGCGGGAATTGATTGTATTATTGATTTATTTATAAATTGTTAAGTAAATCCCATCCCTATCTCCGTGAGTCGATAGTTAAGTTATGTATGTTTTTTTTTTGTTTTTTTTTCTCATTTCTTCTTTAAATTTATTTTAAATTTTTGTATGTTCTTATCAAATTTTCTTTTCTTTTTGAAGCTATGTTAGCGGGAAGTGTAATAAGTCAAGTCAAGTCAAGGATATGATGGCCTTGGGGGGGGGAATTTTCTCTCAAATCACTTTGACTCTTACAAAGGACACTATAACTTCCAATTTAAAAATCGAATGAGCCCCACCTGAATCTAATACGACTACCCATTCCATAGAAACCTTATTTGCCCCATGGAAATGACTTAAAGCCCTTACCCCAGGACTCAGGGGGGGGGGGGGGGTTGTGCCAACACTGGACGCCTTGTTATATGTTCTTTGGACTATTTTAAACAAAATTGAAATCGCACAATTTCAAGTAGATGCATTTGGTGAAGAGAGGGGTATTTGGGTGGAGGTGGGTGGTACTTGACCTCCATCACTATTGACTCTTAAAAGGGAACTAGAACTTCCAATTTCAACCAAAATAAGCCATCTCTAAAGCTTATAAAACCATCTCTTCCATAAAAACCTTAAATGCCCTAGGGGCAAAGCTTAAAAACCTCGCACTTTGGCTCTGGCGGTTTGTACTCGTATAAGCCTCAAAAGCATTGTTACATGATATCTTAACTATTCTAATAAAAGGACTGTCTCAAAATATATATTGGATGCAATTCGGGACAACACGACGTGTTTGGGGGTGGGGAGAGGGTAGCTGCCCTCCTATCACTTTGCTCTTAAAAAGGGCACTAGAACTTATTACTTCTAATCCAACGAGTCCCCTCAAAAAGCATATACGACCACCCTTTTTATAAGAACCTTGTATAACCCAAGGGCATAATTTACAACCCTTTCCCTGAGAACTGTAGGGGAAGGGGTTGTCTTCCTCACAGACATAATTTCCAAAACCTTCAACTACGATGAATAAAATTGTTATCTCCAAATTTTGGCTAAAGGTGTTAAGGCAAATGATGAACGTGGAGAGGGGGGCTATTTGCTTTCAAATCACTTTGACTCTTAAAAAGGGCACTATAACTTCCAACTTCAAATCAAGTAAGCCCCATCTGATATTTATACGACACTCCATTCCATAAAAACCTTATATGCCGTCACAAAATAACTTAC
Organism: Artemia sp. Qi Xiang Cuo; assembly: GCF_049724085.1. Lineage (NCBI taxonomy): Eukaryota > Metazoa > Arthropoda > Branchiopoda > Anostraca > Artemiidae > Artemia > Artemia sp. Qi Xiang Cuo. Next base: position 8,389,264 of record NC_142803.1, read on the forward strand.
AACCCATACCCCCAGGGCGCTGGGAGGTTGAGTCATCCCTAGAGATATTACTATATGTTCTTTGGACTATTTTGAAAAAAAATCACTATCTCATAACTTTAATCAGATGCGTTTGGTGACGAGGGGTTGTAGGGGGGGGGGGGGATAAATGCCCTCCATCACTTTGAAGCTTAAAAGGAACTAGAACGTCCAATTTTCAACCGAATAAGCCTCTTCTAAACTTAAACAACCATCCCTTCCATAAAAACCTTAAATATCCCCTCGGCTTAACTTACAACCCCTGCCTCTAATCTTTGAGGTTTGTATCAGCCCCAAAAGATTTGTTAAATGATATTTAGTCTTTTTTGAATAGAATGGCTATCTCAAAATTTTTATTAGATGCATTTTCGGGACGACGTGTATGTGTATATGTGTGTGGGGGGGGGGGGGGGTTGCAACCCTCTGATCACTTTGACTCTTTAAAAGAGCACTAGAGCGTCTGATTACCAATCCAATGAGGCCCCTGCGAAGTTTATATGACCACACTTTCTATAAAAACCTTATATTCCCCCAGGGCATAACTTACAACCCTTGCCCTAAGGACTGGCGGGATTTTTTACTCAAAGACATAATTCCCGGACCTTTCAAATACCTTGAACAAAATGGCTATCTCAGAATTTTGATTGGAAGTGTTTGGGGAAAGGATGGGCGGGGGGCGTCATTTGTTCTCTGATCACTTTCGACTAAAAAAAAGGCACTGGTCCTCTCAATTTCCAATCCAATGAGACTTTTTGAAGCTTCTACGACAACACTTTCTATAAAAACCTTATATGCCCCAAAAGCATAACTTACAACCCTTGTCCTGAGGGCTATGGGGTGGGGGGGGGGGGGTTGTGATCCTCAAAGACATAATTTCCAGACCTTTCAACTACTTTGAACAAAATGGCTATATCAAAATGTTGATTGGACGTGTTTCAACTCCTTCGATACGAAGTGCCCTGGTCTAAAAAAAAAAAATAATAATACATGCCAACATCGTTCTTTACTTAAGCAGCGCTATTGCGCTGTCTATGATACACTGTAGAGTCCTACATTATCCCACATGAAAAGTAGCCAACAACGATGATTTAATTGGGGGCTGATGCCTGCTTAGTCGAATTACTAACCTGCATCTACAATTTCCAAATTAATTTGTTTGGCCTGTTATAGGTCATCAATTGCTCTTTAAAGAGTTTGGCAAACAAATACGAAATTGGAACTCATGTTTTTCTTACTCAACGTAAGCGATGATCAAACAAAAAATAGTCGTAATATTTTCAGCTTTAAAATAGCTGGACAAATTTATCACAAAATCAATTTAGCGGCACACCCATCACAGACCCCAGAAGGTGATTTTGAACCATATTCATATGGCCAAATGTTTTTTTAGACCCCAATGGAGATGTTAAAGAACAATTTTCATATCTTTTAAATTATTAGATCAGTCGTAACCCAACAGATCTCTTGGAAGATAAATAAAAAAAAACAAGTTTTTCAACTGAAAGTAAGGAGAAACATTAAAACTTAAAACATACAGAAATTATTATGTATATGAGAGGGTTGCTTCTCCTCAACACCTCGTTCTTTACGCTAAAGTTTGAATTTGTTCCCAATTCTTAAAGAATGACTCTTGAAACACTTAGTTCTTTTAATTAGAACAATAAGAAGATTTTTTAGAAGTCCTGAAAAACGTATATAAAGAGGGTTGCCCCCTCCACAACACCTCGCTCTTTACGCTAAAGTTTAATTTATTACGTATATGAGGGGATTGCTTCTCCTCAACACATCGCTCTTTACGCTAAAGTTTGAATTCTGTCCCAATTCTTAAAGAATGACTCATGAAACACTATGTTCTTTTAATTAGAATAATAAGAAGCTTTTTCTTAAAAGTACTAAAACACGTATATAAAGTGGGTTGCCCCCTCTTCACCACCTCACTCTTTACGCTAAAGTTTGAATTTTGTCCCAATTCTTTAATACGGTAATTACTCCTGAAATACAAGGGCTGTTTAATTAGAACAATAAGACGCTTTTTTTGAAGTACTAAAAAACTTTAGAGTAAAGAGCGAAGTGTTCAAATAAGCCCTCTCCGGATATTCTAGGACCACTGGGTCGATACAATCACCCCCTAAAGAAAAAATAAAAACATGCATCTGTGATCTTTCTTATAGCAAAAAATACAAAATTCCACATGTTTGCAGAAAGGAGTTGAAACCTCTTCGCTGATGCGCTGAATCTGATGATGTGATTTTCATTAAGACTCTGTGACTTTTAAGGGGTTTTTCCCCTTCTTTCGAAAATCAGGCAAGTTTTCTCAGGCTCGTAACCTTTGATGGGTAATGACTAAACTTATATATTTGGAATCAGCATAAAAATCCAATTCTTTTTATATATCTATTGGTATCAAAATTTTAGAGTTTCGGTTACTATTGAACCGAGTCGCTCCTTACTTACAGTCCCTTACCACAAACTGTTTGAAATATTGTGAGACACAAATAGCTATGCTAAAGGTTAGTTGAAAATGTAATATATATATATATATATATATATATATATATATATATATATATATATATATATATATATATATATATATATATATATATATATATATATATATATTCATATGATCGCGACTTATAACATTTCTCTGTATTTGTAGAATTCTGAAAAAAACTAGCGTTTTATCGAAAACTGAGCTTGCTGCAGTTTTTACAGAACTTAAATTATATACTAAAAGTTATAGATATCATGGCTAGTGAAAAACTATTAAGAGCCTTATAATTAAGTCTTTTTATTTCAAGGAGTTTTCTCCTTGAAATCTACTCCTTAAAACTACTTAAGGAGTTTTCTGCTCCTAAGAGAAAACGCTATTTTTTACAGTTTATGTGTTTTCAGTAAAGTAGGCTACTAGTTTTTTTTTCAGAAATTAAAAATGTATAAAACATAATAAAAATCATCACTAGTCAGTTTATTTGAGATATTTTCATAGATGTTTGTTCCATAAACTGTGAACCCAATAATTTTATTTGCTTTAAATTTTATCTTCAATCTTTACCTCAAACTGAAAAAAACTTGTTTTTTGAATTACAAAAACCCAAGGTAAAGAAATGGCTATAATACCCAAGAAATTGAAATATACCCAATGTAAAGAAATGGCTATAATACCCAAGAAATGGAAATATACCCAAGGTAAAGAAATGGCTATAATACCCAAGAAATGGAAATATACTCAAGGTAAAATGGCTATAATACCCAAGAAATGGAAATATACCCAAGGTAAAATATACTGAAAAAAACTTGTTTTTTGAATTACTGTTATACAAGAGGAGTCAACAGTTACATTAAAGAGATAAAAAGCAGTATCTAAATATGAAAAAGATTATCCTATATGAGACAGGGATGGGTATTCCCTTAATCCTCTTGTATAAATTTAGTAGTAGAATATGCTGAAAAATAGGTTTCATAAAATCGTTCCCCCAAATTGAGATATAAATCTTGTAGTTTTGGTTTTAAGTTTTTAGTAATGAAAGTGAAAAAAAACAACTATGACGCTTAGAATAATATTTGAAAAAAATTTCAGGAAGTAAAGAGGAGGATTCAAACTAGAACAGCCAAGGTAAAGAAATGGCTATAATACCCAAGAAATGGAAATATACCCAAGGTAAAGAAATGGCTATAATACCCAAGAAATGGAAATATACCCAAGGTAAAGAAATGGCTATAATACCCAAGAAATGGAAATATACCCAAGGTAAAGAAATGGCTATAATACCCAAGAAATGTAAATATACCCAAGGTAAAGAAATGGCTATAATACCCAAGAAATGGAAATATACCCAAGGTAAAGAAATGGCTATAATACCCAAGAAATGGAAATATACCCAAGGTAAAGAAATGGCTATAATACCCAAGAAATGGAAATATACCCAAGGTAAAGAAATGGCTATAATACCCAAGAAATGGAAATATACCCAAGGTAGAAATATACCTACAGGTAAAGAAATGGCTATAATACCCAAGAAATTGAAATATACCCAAGTTAAAGAAATCGCTATAATACCCAAGAAATGGAAATATACCCAAGGTAAAGAAATGGCTATAATACCCAAGAAATGGAAATATACCCAAGGTAAAGAAATGGCTATAATACACAAGAAATGAAAATATACCCAAGGTAAAGAAATGGCTATAATACCCAATAAATGGAAATATACCCAAGGTAAAGAAATGGCTATAATAACCAAGAAATGGAAATATACCCAAGGTAAAATATACCCAAGGTAAAGAAATGGCTATAATACCCAAGAAATGGAAATATACCCAAGGTAAAGAAATGGCTATAATACCCAAGAAATGGAAATATACCCAAGGTAAAGAAATGGCTATAATACCCAAGAAATGGAAATATACTCAAGGTAAAGAAATTGCTATAATACCCAAGAAATTGAAATATACCCAATGTAAAGAAATGTCTATAATTCCCAATAAATTGAAATATACCCAAGGTAAAGAAATGGCTATAATACCCAAGAAATGAAAATATACCCAAGGTAAAGAAATGGCTATAATACCCAAGAAATGGAAATATACACAAGGTAAAGAAATGGCTATAATACCCAAGAAATTGAAATATACCCAAGGTAAAGAAATGGCTATAATACCCAAGAAATGGAAATATACCCAAGGTAAAGAAATGGCTATAATACCCAAGAAATGTAAATATACCCAAGGTAAAGAAATGGCTATAAGACCCAAGAAATGGAAATATACCCAAGGTAAAGAAATGGCTATAATACCCAAGAAATGGAAATATACCCAAAGTAAAATATACCCAAGGTAAAGAAATGTCTATAATACACAAGAAATGGAAATATACCCAAGGTAAAGAAATGGCTATAATACCCAAGAAATGGAAATATACCCAAGGTAAAGAAATGGCTATAATACCCAAGAAATGTAAATATACCCAAGGTAAAGAAATGGCTATAATACCCAAGAAATGGAAATATACCCAAGGTAAAGAAATGGCTATAATACCCAAGAAATTGAAATATACCCAAAGTAAAATATACCCAAGGTAAAGAAATGGCTATAATACCCAAGAAATGGAAATATACCCAAGGTAAAATGGCTATAATACCCAAGAAATGGAAATATAAACAAGGTAAAGAAATGCCTATAATACCCAAGAAATGAAAATATACCCAAGGTAAAGAAATGGCTATAATACACAAGAAATGGAAAAAATTTGAAAAAAAATTTCAGGAAGTAAAGAGGAGGATTCAAACTAGAATAGCCAAGGTAAAGAAATGGCTATAATACCCAAGAAATGGAAATATACCCAAGGTAAAGAAATGGCTATAATACCCAAGAAATGGAAATATACCCAAGGTAAAGAAATGGCTATAATACACAAGAAATGGAAATATACCCAAGGTAAAGAAATGGCTATAATACCAAAGAAATGGAAATATACCCAAGGTAAATACATGGCTATAATACCCAAGAAATGGAAATATACCCAAGGTAAAATGGATATAATACCCAAGAAATGGAAATATACCCAAGGTAAAGAAATGGCTATAATACCCAAGAAATGGAAATATACCCAAGGTAAAGAAATGGCTATAATACCCAAGAAATGTAAAAAATTTGAAAAAAATTTCAGGAAGTAAAGAGGAGGATTCAAACTAGAATAGCCAAGGTAAAGAAATGGCTATAATACCCAAGAAATGGAAATATACCCAAGGTAAAGAAATGGCTATAATACCCAAGAAATGGAAATATACCCAAGGTAAAGAAATGGCTATAATACACAAGAAATGGAAATATACCCAAGGTAAAGAAATGGCTATAATACCCAAGAAATGAAAATATACCCAAGGTAAAGAAATGGCTATAATACCCAAGAAATGGAAATATACCCAAGGTAAAGAAATGGCTATAACTCTTAAATATTTTCTTTCATGTTGTAATATACTCTATGCTTTACTAAAATTACAGAGCATTACACTATGGATGGAAATTTTGAATCCACTGGTCTTTCAAAAGAATAGAAAAACAAGAATTTTGGAGAAGCATGTCCAAACATCTGTGTAGGGGGAGAGCGAATTTTGTAGCCCCTCCACAAATGCCATGATCTTTAAGAACTCCATACTTCTTACACTAATGTTCATAAAGTGAACATTGTCCTGTTCTGTGCTGATTGTGCTGTTCTGTAAATAGACCCCCCTCCTCAAAATACTTCAACATGCCTCAGTAAAGTAAGCAGGTATATCAAAATCTTCAATTTTCAAGATTAAATATTTAAAAACATTTCAGACAGAAACAGTTTTTTAAGACAAAATAATATAAAAAACTTAAATATAATACTAGGATTTTTCTCGAAACAAAATTATGCCAAAAACTTTAAACAAATGCTAATACAGATTTTCTAAAACCTAAATAATGCCAAAAACTTAAATAAGTACTTTGCCAGATTTTCTCAAAACAAAATTAGGATAAAACTATAATACTAAGCCAGCTTTATCTTCTAGACTAGTTCACATAGAAATGTGCAAGCTTTTCAGTTTCTGAATGATTTTTGGCCACTGATTACCATTCCAGCTTTTGCTGAGTGATCAAATAAATTTGAAAGCCTAACATACAATGAAACAGTCATCTCTGTTGACAAGAAGTGAAGCATATTTGTGGATTCTATAAAAAGAAGAGGGAGCAATGGATCAGTGATGGCTCCTGGAGACTCATACAAGGGAGGAAACATATAAAGACCGAGCTGGAATGCTGCAATAATAATGTCACCCTGCACTATAAAGACAACCTCAAGGCCCAACATAAACAAGCCCGCAAATCTGTAAAGCAGTCTACAAGGAATGGCAGATGCTGCTTTTGGAAACAAAGGCAGACAAAGCTGAAGCAGGTGCCAGCAAAGGTGATAATAGAACAGTGTACCAAATCCGAAGGTTATTCCAGGCAACTTTCTAAAGCCTGGATGTGCTGTTGAAAGTAAACTGGGTGAACTACTTGCAAGAAAAAAATATTGATGACAGATGGAGACAATACTTCAGCTAAGTACTTAATTTTCCTCCCCTACAAATTCCATGGAGCCTCTGTCTGGATTTCCACTCTTTGAACTGAATATTCATGTTCAACCCATTATTCTGCTGGAAATCAAAATAGTTTTACAAAACCTTAGGAACGGCAAAGCTGCTGGAGTTGATGGCCTACAACCTGAATTATTAAAATATAGTGCCACAGTCTTAACAAAATCTCTACATCTTGAAACAAACTGAGTGTCCTCATTGACTGGAAGAAAGGGCTCACTGTTTAACTTTTTAAGTAAGGTCTGCTATTTAGTTGACTGCAACAATTAGCAAGGCAGCAGCTTACAGCCCATAAGAAGTAAAGTCTTTTGCCAAATACTCCTAAATTGTATTTAGTCAAAAATCAATGAAATCTTGAGAGATGAACAACACAGCTTTTGACCAGACAGATCTTGTGCTGACCTTATATTCAATTCAAGGATATCCATTGAAGAATTGAATGAATAGCAGACTGAAATATTGGTGGTATTCATTGTTTTTTTAAGGCTTTCAATCCATTACATAGGGAATTCATTATGGAAAACTATACAATCTGGAAATGTCACTTTGTTGGAGGAATAAAGTTGAATGACAGCTGCACTATCTTCAAGGGTGATTTTGCTGATGACATTGTGCTCTTTTTCATTTAAGGGAAGACTTACAGCAGAACATCACAGAGCTTGCAAACAGCCAGGCGAGTTGGATTGGCAATCAATACCCAAAAAACAAACTGTATACAAGACTGTTTGAACATAGTTATGTAATTTTTTTTAATAAATAGGCTATATTACTTCATTTTTGCTAGACTTCATTACCAAACTCAAACTGTGTCATTCTGTTGTGTGTCTTTGTGTTATTTGCATGGTGATATTGAAAGTTATTAAGATATTTTAAACTCAAACTGTACCAGAGAAAACCTAATTTATCATTCTGTTCTGCATATTCATGCTATTTGCATGCTGATATAGGAAGTTAATGAGATGTGAGTTTTGTTTATTGTTGTACTTTTCTTTATATGTTCTGTTTAATTTAGCTTAATTCATTTGTTTTTTTCTGTTGATAAAGGCTTCCATACTTGAAGTCAAAATATTCAGATTTCTTTATTATTTAAAGTTTGCTGCCTTTTTTGTCCACTCCTTTACTTTAAAATACTATGCCCATTTTCTCAATATTTTATTTGTTAAATTCTGCTAGGGCAATATCTGGCCCCATTATAGAGGGATGGGATGTAATTGTGCTGACAGCCCTATTATATATGATCAGTTTAGTGGTCGACCATTTCTAAATGAAACATGGCAATAAAATAAGTATTTTATACAAAATATTAAAGTAAAACTACAGAACAAAATTCGTTATTTTGAGCTTTTTCCTAATACCATGGTTGTTTTTCTGACAATGAACCCCAGACACCTGATTGTCCTGTCCAAAGCCCAAATAATATATTTCTTTATTGTGTGCAATTTTTGCAATGACATAATTCTTCTTAGTTAAAATGAGTTTCTGTAATCTCGACTTGATGAATAAGCTACTAATTAATCGTATGTTAATCTCTTTTTTTTCTCGAAAGAGTAGGCATCAAGCAGTTCATGGTAACGAAATGTAAGTAAGGAGGTACTCGGCCCAATAGTAACCGAAACTCTAAAAAAAGGAGTTTCGATTACAATTAATATATCAAAAGAATTGAAGTTTTCTTCTGATTCCAAATATATAAAATTCATTAAGTTTAATGTTACCCATCGAAAATTACGAAACTGAGACAATTTGGCTGGTTTTCAAAAAAAGAAACACCCCCAACACCCCCAATGACACTTCTTATTTAAAATTCTTCTTAGTTAAAATGAGTTTCTGTAATCTCGATTTGATGAAATTTTGTTTTGTCTGAGTAAACAATTGAACTGTGATTGAAAATCTTATATGGATTGATTTATAAATGAAAATAATAATGGAAGAAAAATTGATAATCTGATTAATAGAAACATGCTGCATATTATAGGCAGTGAAATCCTAAATAAAAAGCAATGTGGGCACAGTGTCGTTTATTTATTTTTTGGGGTGTTTTGTTTTGTTTTTTTTTGGTTTTAGACCAGGGCACTTCGTATGAAAGGAGTTGTCATAGAAACTTTGAAAAGGGCTCATTTGATTGGAAATTGAAAGGGCTAATGCCCTTTTCAATGGTAAAAAGGGATTGGAGGGCAACTCATCCCCCTCCCAAACCCACAAATTCCCCAAACACATCCAATCAAAATTTTGAGATAGCCATTTTATTCAACGTAGTTGAAAGGTCTGGGAATAATGTCTTTGAGGATGACACCCCCCCACAGCCCTCAGGGTAAGAGTTGTAAGTCATGCCCTGGGGGCATATTAGGTTTATATAGAAAGGGTGATTGTATAAACTTCAGAGGGGGCTTAATGGATTGCTAATCAGAAGTTTTAGTGCAGTTTTTGAGATTCAGAGTAACGCAAGGGTAGATACTCCCCCTCATACCCTGTATTTCCCCAAAATGCATTAGAGATAAATTTTGAGATGGTCATTTGTTGTTATAGAACATTTGCATTCTAATGCTTCTGCTTCTACTCATACTACTATTAATTTTACTAATATTTCTACCTGTATTACTGCTACGGCCACTAAAGTTTAGGCTAATACAATTAGTTCTACAACGACTACTACTGCCTATTAAAACTAAGGATATTAAGGCAATAAATTTGGGATACTTAGAAGCTGTGTGGAACTAAATCAAAACACACTATGCCCACACAGGTTGTCAAGCAAACGCATCAGAAATGCTTTGGGAATGGTTGATGGTATGTATTAAGCTGAAACTTTCAGCATGTGTTGAAGGGGATGTTGAAAAAACCAAAGGTGCTATGCCTATACTGCTACTTATGCTACTGCACAAAACTAAGGGTATTAAGCTGAAGCTTATAAGGAATATTTTGATAGATGTTGAACAAAATTAAAATTAAAAGTTGAACAAAATCAACAAAATTAATTTGTTGAACAAAATTAAAAACTATGAGCATGTGGATGTTCAAAAAGGTGACAAAGCAATATCTTAAGAACAGCTTATATTATTAATTTAGACCTTTAAGGGTAAGTTGTGGGGGGTTTTGAACTAGCCAGAAGGCACTATATGAATATTAAAGGTATAAATGACACTAAAGGTATTAAGATGAAACTTTTAGGGAACATTTAGGAGTTTCAATTAAAGGAAAAAACTGTATGCATGAAGTTTTTGAAAAGGGTATACAAGCAATATCATAGACTGTACCACTCTATAATAGCTAGATTTATCATTCAAACTTTTAAAGGAGATAATTCAATTCAAAAATTAAAAGTTCTGGTGCCCTTTTTAAGAGTAACAAGAGATTCGAGGGTAAGCGGCCCTCCTCTGAAGCCCATTCCTTTTGCAAACGCATCCGTTCAAAATTTTGAGACAGCTACTTTGTTCAGCATAGTATAATGGTCCAGCAACTATGTCTTTAGGTGTATTAGGCATGTCAACCCCCCACAATTATAAAATTGGCTTATTAAGCTTTGAAACTAAATGTTACTTTAAAATAAATAAAAAGACATTGTGTTTATGGTTGCCAATAAGACACCTCAGCAATATATTGAGAACAACTGGGGGTAATAAGTTGAAACTTTTGGTGATACTACAATTACTACCTCTGCTCTTACAATTTAAATAAACAAAAAGAGTGTAAGTGTATCCAGGTTGCTAAAAAGCATAGATAGAATCTTTTGGGAATGATATTAAGTTTTATTTTTCAGGCCAACTTCAAAGGCTATAAAATTAAATTAAGAAATACTGTTTGAGTCAGGATTAAAAATTGTTGAAAAAGTTTCTCTAACATACAAATAACAACCCATACTATGGATTCTTATAGAAAAAAAAAAGTAAACATATATTTTTTTTTCCATGAAAAAGACTATGTCAATAAAAAACAAACAGAAATTAATTTTAAAAAGTTTTACAACAAAACAAGTTTTTCAAAAAAAAATTAAAGTGCTTAATTAAGCCAAGAATGAGTAAAATCAAATCAAATAATCTTCCAAGTGTAAAACTGCCACAATCACTATCAACAAATAAATGAAACTCAAAACAAACAGAAACTACAATAAATAGCCAAGTCAAACTTAAAACAAGCCAAACTTAATACGAGTAGGGTTGATAACCCCCATGCCTTCTTAAGACCAAAACACAATTTGCACTTCTTCTTCATCTTAAAAAAAAGCACCTGGAATCTTAAATGCCTTACTGAAAACAAAATACATTTGAATTTTTTTCACTTTTCTCACTTTTATAAATAAAAAAATTATCAAAGCTTTTAAGGAATAAATATCATTATATGTCAATTAAACTGACAATTCATGGTCTTTTTTTTTTTTTTTTTAGTAAAGTGCAAATTGTGTTTGGTCTTGAGAAGGCAAGGTGGTTATCAGCCCTATTCATGTTAATTTTTGCTTGGTTTGAGTTTAACTTGGCCACTTATTGTAATTTCTGTTTGTTTTGAGTTTCATTTATTTATTGATGTTAATTTGTGATAGTTTTATGCTTGGAAGATTATTTGACTTTATTTTTGCTCGTTCTTGGCTTGACGGAACTCTTTAATTTTCTTTGAAAAATGTATTTTGAGGAAAGTTTTTTTTTAATTAATTACACTGTAAGTATCTCTCTTTTTTTTTCTTTTTTTTTTTTATTCCATGGCACCAGGTACTTCAAAGTATCTGATATGCTGCTATTCATTTACCTCTTTCAATGGCCTTGAGGTTTTAAATGTCTATTGAACCTTCTTTTGAAGGTGTCAACAGAGGGATTTGCAGGGATAATATCCCCAGGAAGATCATTCCAGATAGAAGTGCAACACCAGATGAAGCTGTTCCTCAAGTACTCGTTTTTGGAGTATCCTCCTTTAGATAATTGGACCAAGCTATGTGCCTTTGTGTCTGCCTTGTCGGCTGGACAAAGGGGGGCGCAATTCGAGTAGAATCTCAATGTTTTCTTTTTGTTTTTTGTATATTCTTAGGGCTATATCTGAGATCATCAGGAAAATACTTTTCTTATACTTCATTTAAGCAGAAGATCTATTTTGCAAGGTTGTACTTTCATAAAACAAAGACTTTTAAAGTTCATCAAAGGTCAGTCTCCTCTAGAGAAAGAAGGAGTGGAGGTAGGTGCTTCAAAATACCTTCCCAGGACATACTACAGGCTATATATCTATCCCTGAAAGCTTCATATTCCTAACCTAACTACTTTCAAATATAGCAAAAGTAGCTTGTCTAGAATTTTACCAAATGTAGAATAGAAAATGATTTATTGGCTAATAGAACACAAAAGCTAGCATAAGTACGTCAGAATTACAATAATGAAACAGATGTTAGGGGATAAACATAAAACAAAAGTTATATCAATTATTAAAATGGGAAACAAAATAGGGGACAAAAGAGTTTTTGTACCTCATGGTCAACATTTGGGGACACAGGTCCAGTTGGGTATTAGGAGCTCTACGAGCATTGAGTCTTGTATGAGGAAGGATTAGGGGATTTTTTTAAAGGGAGGGAGAAAACGTCGATGATAGTCAGAACTAAAGCACTTGTGACTAAAGTTCATGGTGAGGATGTGATTCCAATGTAGTAAGTTCAAGTCTAGCCAAACCTTCATTTTATGTAGTATAGGCTGTCACCAGCATAATTTTTGTTGTGCTTTTTTGAATACTTTCAACTTTAGAACATTGGTCTTTGGTCAACCCAGGGTGCCAGACAAGACAAGCATATTCCAGACAGGGTCTTATATAAGAACAGTATATTATTTTAAGGTTTTGGACTGATATGGAGAACCATTTGAGAAGGGAGAAAGATTTAAGGAGCAAACAACCTGACTTAAATAAGTGGGAAATGTGGGAGTTCCATTTAAGGTCATTGTCCAACCACACACCAAGCAGTTTAACAGTATTTAAATTTGGTATGCAAAGGTAATTATTGATAGGGGATATATTTTTTAAAAAGAGAATAGAATGAAACTGCTTTTGGGTATGCTTAAGTTGAGTTTAACATTGTCAAGATCATTCTTTAAATTGTTAATGAGTGAATCAAGTGTAACATTCAAAGTATTAGATGTTTGACAAAGGTTCAGTAATGTCAAATCATCTGCAAATTTAAAAGAGTTGGCAAGACTTGGCAAAACATTATAAAAAACAATTAAAAATGTTAAAGGACCTAATTTAGTCCCTTGAGGTGCTCCCCAGGAAATTGAGGAAAAACCTGATGAATCCCCATTAGGGAGGACAACACATTGCTCATGGCCAGACAAAAAACTAGCTAACATACATAAAACAAAATCTCTTGCACCTAAATCCCTTGAATTATTTATAACTGTCTGAGGATCCAAATTGTCAAAGGCTTTTGCTGATATCAGCAAAAACAGCCTCAACATAGGAACTATTCAACTCAAGATGTTTGAAAATAGTTTTAAGTATATAAATTAAGCAGTGTGTGGTGCTATGATTTGGCCTAAAGCCAAACTGATTTGGGTTGATTTTATCATGAATATTGTCAAAAACAAAATTGTAAATAAAACTTTCAAAGATTTTAGAGAGAATGGAGGTTTTTGATATTTTTCTTAAGTCAGAGGGAACTTTTGGGGTCTTAGTTTTTGGTATAGGAGATATAATAGCTCATTTCAAAAACAATGGAAAAATACCATCTACAAAACATTGGTTAAAAATAGCAGTTAGAGGTATACTTAAATGCTGGGCAAATCCCACAATCAATTTGGTAGGGATATCACCTGGGTATACTGACTTATTTGTGTCAAGAGATATCACCTGGGGGCATTGAAAGGGCTAGGGCCATTTTTAATAGTTGAAAGTGATTGGAGAGCCACTACCACCCCTCTCACACCCACCATTTCCCCAAACATATTCAATCAAAATTTTGAGATAGCGATGTTGTTCAACATAGTTGAAAGTTCTGGAAATTCAGTCTTAGCAGATGGCAAACACCCTAACAGACCTTAGGGTAAGGGTTGTAATTTATGCCCTGAGGGCATATAAGGTGCTTATTGAAAGCATTGTCATTTCCAAAAGGGCCCATTCAATTGGAAATTGAAAGGCCTAGAGCCCTTTTTAATAGTTGAAAGTAATTGAAAGGCTTGACATTTTTATATTAAAGATCAAAGTGGGTATAATGTATTCTTTTTTGTTGTTGTTGTTGTTTATACCATGGCATTTTGTATTGAAGGAGTTGTTGTGGTCTTTTAATGCCCTTTTTAATAGTTGAAAGTGATTTGAGGGCAACTAATCCCCTTGCACTCCCACACCAACCCTCCCATTTCTGCTCTTAAAATTTAACCAAATCAAAATAGCATAAGTGTATCCAAGCTATCAAAGAAAGTAAACAGTTTTTTTTTCTGAATGGTATGAAGTTTTCCATTTCAGGTCATTTAGAGAAGGTATGAAACTAAATTAAACAGTGCTATTTGTGTCCAGATTTTTAAAAGGGTGTATGTTGTTAAAAATTGCTGAAAATTTTTCTCCAGCATATAAATAGCAGGCCAAACTATAAAGTCTTCAAAAAAAACAAAAAGATTTAAAGTAGCCTATTATTGTCTTTTTCCCTGAAAAGCCTATGTCAATATAAAACAAACAGAAATTAATTAAAAAAACTTTTTCCACAAAAGTCTGTCAAAGAAAAGTAAAGATCTCCATTAAACAAAAAATGAGCAAAAATAAAATCAAATAATCTACCAAGTATGAAACTACCACAAATCAGCATCAATGAATAAATGAAACCCAAAACAAACAGAAATTACATTAAAAAAGGCATTGAGTGGTATGTTTACTTTATTTGTAAGTCAATAATATGATTTGGTAAAAATTTACCAAAGAGACTGATCACTGAAAATTAAGGTAAAATGTCACTTTGTCAAATTTTCAATAGGTATTGACCTGTCATGTAGGCAACTCTCAGGACCCTCTAGAGAGATAAGTGGAGGTAGGTACTTCAAAATACCTTCCCTGGACATACTTTAGCCTGTAGATCCATCACTGAAAGTCCCACTTTCCTAACCTAACCCCTTTTGAAGATAGCCAAAAGTAGCCAAAGTAGAATTTTATTGAAAATACAAAAAGGCAAGCATATGCTAGGCTAAAACAACATAAAATAAGGAATTATATGGTAGGCTAGCCTACAACAATCATTTCTAGTTTGAAATGAATTTTAGCACCCCCCCCCCCCCTCCTATATATGCCAATCAGGGTATATATTTCTACATTAGAGGGGGTGGGGGCAAATTTTAGGCTATTTCTGATGTAAATGGGAGGTAGGTTTAAACTTTACACCCACCCCCTAATGTAGAAATTTATACCCTGAATTGGCATATATAGGGGGGCTAAAATTCATTTCCGATAGAAATGATTGTTATATTCGTAATCAGCATAAAAAAGGCATCAAATGGTGTATTCACTTTATTCCTAACTCAATAGGCTAATATGATTTGGTAAATATTGACCCAGAATTTTATTATGTTTAGTTCAGAAATATATCATGCATTATGATTACCCAATAAATATTTTTTAGATCAATTACTTAAGCTAGACGTACTTACTAGTTTGAATATGCTAATAAGTGTTTCTTCTATTTCCTTTTTAAAGATGAAAATCAAATCAAGACAGTAAAACAGTGTTTTCATGTTACAGTCCAAAACAAGTAGGAGAGATAAAAAAATATAAATGAATTGGAAGTAGAAATGGTTTTGAAAAAGTCGAAAATAAGCAGCTAAATAAAGATATTTCATACAAGAAAACTGATTGTACCATTCTCATGCTACAACCTTTAAATTTGTGTCTTTGCTAGACAGATTTCTTACATAACAAGATCCTTTGAGTGCAAGATTCTTGATTAAATTAAAAAAAAAACAAGTTTTTTTTCAACTGAAAATAGGGACCAATATTAAAACTCAAAACAAACAGAAGTTATTTTTTAAAGGAGTAAGGCTGTCTCTTCCTGAACTCTTGTACTTTACGCTAAAATCTATAATTTCATTTAAAATATTTCACATTCAAAATAAACGGCTTAGATGTTTAAGCAGCCGTTTCGAAAAATTAGGACAAAAAGTCAAGCTTTAGAGTAAAACTTAAGATTTCAGGAAAGAGCATCCATCCTTACATATGAAATAAATTTTTTTTTAGTTTTTACTCTAGGCGGAAAAAATGATTTTAAAAATTTAATTTCTGGCTTTTTTTCAAATCACACCCAGAAATCCCATTCCCCCTCGTGTAAAATTTCTCTTGCAAAATTTCCCATGTAGCTTTCTCCCCTTTTGAAATCTTCTCCACTTCTTCCCGTGGAAAATCCTCTCCTCCCCTCCCTGCAGAATATTGCTCCGAAAATTTTCCGTATTGTTTCCGATTGCAAATACTATATGTGAACAATTTGGGCAAATTGTGTAACTTACAACTTCTTCCCTAGGGATAATGGAGGTTCACGTCATCACAAGAAGTATAGTTCTTAGGCTTTTCGCTATGCTGTATTAAATGGCCGGCTTAAAATTTGTATTCAATGTCTAAAGGAAAAAAATGGTTGTGTGAGGGAGCTAGGTGCACTCCGGTCTTTTTGGTCACTTAAAAAGCGAACTAGAACCTATGATTTTTGTTCAAATAAGGTATTTCTCCATCTTCTAGGACCAGTAGTTCGATACGGTCACTCCTGAGAAGAATAAAAAAATGATAATAATAATAACCACGCATCCGTGATCTTTATTATACAAAAAATTATAAATTTTTCACACTTTTACAGATAGGTGCTTGAAACCCCTATTGTAGGATTCTCTAATATTCTGAACACAATGGGATTATTTTTATTAAGATTCATTAAAAAAACCTTTTTCCACAAAATAAGTTTTTCAAAGAAAAGTAAAGAACTCCAATAAACAAAAAATTAGCAAAATAAAATCAAATCATCTACCAAGCGTGAAACTACCACAAATCTGGACCGATAAATAAATGAAACCCAAAACGAACAGAAGTTACAATAATTAACCGAGTCAAACTCAAAACGAGCAGAAATTAAAATAAGTTGGGCGCAAAACCCCTATGCCTTCCCAAGGCCAGAACAAAATATGCACTTTACTGAAAAAATATAAATTTTTTAGTTTTATAACTCTAATAAATCAAATAATACCAACATTTTGATTACTAAATATCAGTATATGTATATTAAACTGACAATACACATTCATTTGTATTTTTTCAGTAAAGTGCAAATTTTGTTCTGGCCTTGGGAAAGCATAGAACTTTTGCGCCCTCCTTATGTTAATTTCTGCTCGTTTCGAGTCTGACTCGGTTAATTATTGTAATTTCTGTTCATTTTGGGTTTCATTTATTTATCGATGCTGATTTGTGGTAGTTTCACACTTGGTAGATTATTTGATTTTATTTTGGCAAATTTTTTGTTTAATGGAGATCTTTACTTTTCTTTAAAAGATTTATTTTGTGGAAAAAGTTTTTTTAATTAATTTCTGTTCGTTTTATGTTGACATAGGCTTTTCAGGGAAAAAGACAATAAACCTTTAAATCTTTTTGTTTTTTAAGACTTTATAGTTTGGCCTGCTATTTGTATGCTGGAGAAAAATTTTCAGCAATTTTTAACAACATACACCCTCTTAAAAATGTGGACACAAATAGAAGGATTTAATTTAGTTTCATGCCTCGTCAAGTTGACCTGAAATGGAAAACTTGATACCATTCGGAAAAAAAACTGTTTACTTTCTTTGATGGCTTGGATACACTTAGGCTATTTTGAATTGGTTAAATTTTAAGAGCAGAAATGGCAGGGTTGGTGTGGGAGGGTGGGAATGGAAGGGGGATTAGTCGCCCTCAAATCACTTTCGACAATTAAAAAGGGCATCAGCCCTTTCTATTTTCAATCGAATGAGCTCTTTTCGAAGTTCCCACGACAACTCCTTCGATACGTAGTGTCCTGGTCTAAACAACAACAACAACAAAAAATAATACATCATACCTTCTTCGATCTTTACTATAAAAATGTCAAGCCTTCCAATGACTTTCGACTATTAAAAAGGGCACTAGGCCTATCAATTTCCAATCTAATGAGCCCTTTTGGAAATGACAACGCTTTCTATAAACACCTTATATACCCCCAGGGCATAAATTACAACCCTTACCCTTAGGTCTGTTAGGGTGTTTGTCATCCTCTAAGACCTAATTTCCAGAACTTTCAACTACGTTAAACAGAATGGCTATCTTAAAATTTTGATTGGATGTTTTTGGGGAAATGGTGGGCTTGAGAGGGGCGGTAGTCACTCTCCAATCACTTTCAACTATTAAAAATGGCCCTAGCACTTTCAATTTCAAATTAAATGAGCCCTTTTGAAGTTTTTACGACAAAAATTTCAATAAAAATCTTATATGCCCCCAGGGCATAACTTACCCCCCTTGCCCTGAGTGCTGGGGGGGGGGGTGTCATTCTCAAAGACCTAATTTCCAGAAATTTCTACTAAGTTGAATAAAATGACTATCTGAAAATTTTGATTGGATGTGTTTGGAGGAATGATGGGCGTGAGAGAGGGGCTAGTTACCCTCCAGTCACTTTCGAATATTACAATTGGCACTAGCCCTCTCAATTTCGAATTGAACGAGCCCCTTTTGAAGTTTTACGACAACTCTATCTATAAAAACCTTATATGCTCCCAGGGCGGAACTTACAACCTTTGCCCTTGGGGCTCCGGGGGTTTGTCATCCTTAAGCACATAATTCCTAGAACTTTCAACTACGTTGAACAAAATGGCTATCTCTAAACTTTGATTGAATGGTTTTGGGGAAATGGTGGGCATAAGATGGGGGTTAATGACTCTCCACACTCACTTTCGACTATTAAAAAGGGCAATTTCAATTTCCAATCAAATGAGCCCTTTTTGAAATTTCTATAGCAAGTTTCTATATAAACTTTATTGCCCCCAGGGCATAACTTACAACCTTGCAGTGAGGGCTCTGAGGGGGTTATCATCCTAGAAGACCTAATTTCAAGAACTTTCAACTACGTTGAATAAAATAGATACCTCAAAATTTTTATTGTATATGTTTGGGAAAATAGTGGGCGTGAGAGGGGCGGTAGACGCTCTCCAATCACATCCAACTATTAAAAAAGGCAGTAGCCCTTTCAACTTCCAATTGAATGAGCCCTTTTGCAGTTTCTACTACAACGCTTTCAATAAAAACTTTATATACCCCAGGGCATAACTTACAACCCTTGCACTGAGGGCTCTGAGGGGGTTATCATCCTAAAAGACCTAATTTCAAGAACTTTCAACTAGAAAAAAATGGATATCCCAAAATTTTGATTGGATGTGTTTGGGAAAAGGGTGAGCATGAGAGGGGCGGTAGTCGCTCTCCAATCACTTTCAACTATTAAAAAAGGCACTAACCCTTTCAATTTCCAATTTAATGAGCCCTTTTGAAGTTTCTACCCTTTCAATAAAAACCTTATACGCCCCAGGGCATAATTTTCAACCCTTTCCCTGAAGGCTGTGGAGGGGGGGGGGGTGTCATCCTCAAAGACCTAATTTCCAGAACTTATAACTACGTTGAATAAAATAGCTATCTCAAAGTTTTGATTAGATGTGTTTGGGAAAAAGTGGGCGTGAGAGGCGGGTTAGTTGCCCTCTAATCACTTTTGACTATTAAAAAGGGCACTAGCCCTTTGAATTTCCAATCGAATGAGCCTCTTTGAAAATTTCTACGACAAAGCCTTCTATAAAAAACCTTATATACCCCCAGGGCATAACTTGCAACCTTGCCCTAAGGGCTGTGGGGGACTGTCCTCAAAAACATAATTTCTATCTGGAAATCAACTACGCTGAACAAAATGGCTATCTCAAAATTTTTATTGGATGTGTTTTGGGAAATGGTAAGCGTGGAAGGGTTGTTAGTCTTCTTCCAATCACTTTCGACTATTAAAAAGGCCACAAGCCACTCCAATTTCCAATTGAATGAGCGCTTTTCGAAGTTTCTACGACAACTTCCTCGATACGAAGTTTCCTGCTCTAAAGGAAAAAAATAATAAATTATACATTGTGCCAACATCGTTCTTATATGCCACCAGGGCATAACTTAAAACCCTTGCCATGACGGTTGTGGGGGATTGTCCTCTTCTTTACTTAGTCCTCGTTTTTGTCTCATTCTCGAGTGTCCCCGTTCTTTACTTAGGCAGCGCGATAGCGCTGCCTATGACTTATACAACAAATTTCTATATAAACTTTAAATTCCCCCAGGGCATAACTTACAACCCTTACACTGAGGGCTCTGAGGGGGTTATCATCCTAAAAAACCTAATTTCCAGAACGTTCAACTACGTTGAACAAAATGGATATCTCCAAATTTATATTGGATGTGTTTTGGATAATGGTGGGCGTGAGAGGGGCGTTAGTCGCTATCCAATCTTTTTCAACTATTAAAAAAGGCACTAGCCCTTTCAATTTCCAATTGAATGAGCCCTTTTGAAGGTTCTACGACAACGCTTTTAATAAAAACTTTATATGCCCCAAGGCATTACTTACAACCCTTGTACTAAGGGCTCTGAGGGGGTTATCATCCTAAAAGACCTAACTTCCAGAACTTTCAACTACGTTGAGCAAAATATCTCAAAATTTTTATTCGATGTGTTTGGGAAAATGGTGGGCGTGAGAGGGGTGTTAGTAACTATGCATTCATTTTCAACTATTAAAAAAGGCACTAGCCCTTTCAATCTCCAATTGAATGAGCCCTTTTGAAGTTTCTACGACAACGCTTTCAATTAAAACTTTAAATACCCCCAGGGCATAACTTAAAACCCTTCCCTGAGGGCTTTGGGGGGAGGGGTTGTCATCATCAAAGACTTGATTTTCAGAATTTTCAGCTACATTGAACAAAATGGCTGTCTAAAAATTTTGATTGGATGTCATAGCGGCAAAGGGGGGCGTGAAACGGGGGGGGTGATAGTTGCGCTCCAATCACTTTTGACTATTAAAAAGGGCACTAGCCCTTTGAATTTCAAATCGAATGAGACATTTTTAAAGTTTCTACGACAAAGATTTCAATAAAAACCTTATATGCCACTAGGGCATAACTTACAATCCTTGCCCTGAGGGTCGTGGGGGAGTAGCCCTTTGAATTTCCAATCGAATGAGCTTTTTTTGAAGTTTCTACGACAACCCCTTCTTTAAAAACCTTATATGCCCCCAGGGCATAACTTAAAACCCTTTCCTTGAGGGCTTTGGGGGAGTGTCCTCCTAAAAAACATATTTTCTATCTGAAAAACCAACTACGCTGAACAAAATGGCTATCTCAAAATTTTGATTTGATGTGTTTTTGGAAATGATGGGCGTGGGGAGGGGCCTAGCTGCCTTCCAATCACTCTCGATTATTAAAAAGGGCACTAGCCCTTTGATTTTCCAATCGAATGAGCCTTTTTTGAAGTTTCTACGACGACACCTTCAATAAAAACCTTATATGCCCCCGGGGCATAACTTAAAACCCTTTCCCCGAGGGTTGTTGGGGAGTTTCCTCCTCAAAAACATATTTTCTATCTGGAAATCAACTACGCTGAACAAAATGGCTGTCTCAAAATTTTGGTTGGATGTGTTTGGAGGAATGATGGGCGTTTGGGGGGGGGGCTAGTTTCCCTCCAATCACTTTCGACTATTAAAAAGGGTACTAGCCCTTCGAGTTTCCTATCGAATGAGCCTGTTTTGAAGTTTCTACGACAACGCCTTCTTTAAAAACCTTATATGCCCCCAGGGCATAACTTAAAACCCATGCCCTGAGGGTGGTAGGGGAGTGCCCTCCTCAAAAACATATTTTCTATCTGGAAATCAACTACGCTGAAGAAAACCGCTATCTTAAAATTTTGATTGGATGTGTTTGGGGGAATGATGGGCGTAGGGGGGGGCTAATTGCCCTCCAATCACTGTCGACTTTTAAAAAGGGCACAAGAACTCTCAATTTTCAATCGAATGAGCCCCTTTTGAAGTTTCTACGACGACCCCTTCCATATGAAGAGACCTTCTCTAAAGGAAAAAAATAATAAATAATACATTGTGCCAACCTAATTCTTAAAGATAGATAGATAGATAGATCGTGTATTTCAAAAGCCCAAGAGCCATATACACACAAAAATTTATGAAAAATAAAGAAATCACAACAGAAAAAATTTCGAAACACACATTAACATGATACATAGATGACAAAATACCTTATGATATATTATCGAGAAAATAAGTTTAATTCCATATAATTAATAATAATTAATTGTATAAACTTTTCCTTCTTTCTAATCCCTTCTCTATGTACTCACCAATACGAAATATTGTGGTTGGATTACTACTTTGTAAAATTTTAGGAAGCAGCAAAACAATCCCATGTAAGTAATTTTCCTTTAAATGAGAGAGCGCCGGGCACTTTCGGAGAAAATGGTCCAAATCTTCGTCCTCATCCCTACAAAGAGGACACACATACCGACCATCAGGATGTACTATCCCCTCGTTGAACACCATTTGCCTGCTCTGGATTGGAAGGCAATTTGCCCTAAGCTGAATCCATCGATATAAAGTCATAGCCGGTAAATTGAATTTAAAATAAATTTCCTCTCCAAAACAAGGTTTAACCTGATTATAATGATTCAATGTAGCAGAATTTAAAACCAGCCCTTGCCAATACTGAATTTCTTGACCCTCTAAGATAAATCGTACCTGGCTTACTAAATTTGTTGGTAGATTACAGGAACCAAGACCGTCATTTCATAAGTAAGGCATTCCCACTCTTTCTAGTAATGACCTAATTTGGGATGGCCATGACGTTTTCGAACCATAACTCAACATCTGATAATAAGCAGCTCTTACTAGTCTGCCCTCATTACAGCTTCAAACAGAATCTAAGCATCAAAATAGACCTACGTAGTTTTAACGAAAACAAGCCCATATCACCTTTCAGAATCTGTGAATGAGTTGTCTGATGTAATCCAAACAGTCTTTTATAATACTGGAGCTAGAGAGACTCCAAATTTTGTGCCGCTTCTCCGCCCCAAATCTCTGCTCCATATTTTATTACTGGTAACATTTTTGTATTAAATATTCTTTTACGCATTTTTAGGTTTTTAATTCCCATTATCGTCGGATTTGTAAAAATTGCAGACATGGCCACTTTACCACTATTAATTAGTTCATCACCATGACTCTTTAAACTTCCATTTTCCGATAAAATAAATCCCAAATATTTTATTATTTTACTTACTTTCAGATCCTTATTATTAAATTTATATTTATAATGATCTTCGACGCTTGGTTTCCTTTTTTTAAAAATAACAACTTCACTCTTTTCAATATTCAGCCTTAGTTTTTGCATCTGCAAATATTCCTCTATAAAACTCAAAAGCGTCTGTAGATCTTGCAGTGTGCTAGCCACCAAAGCAATATCATATGCAAATATTAGTAGTGATAGTTTATGGGTCCCTAGACTAACTTTCGGAGCCCGTCTATTCTCTAGTAAATCAGCAACATCATTTATAAAAATATTAAACAATTTAGGAGAAAGAGTGCCGTTTTGTTTTACTCCCAGCTTAATATTAAAAAGCCTAGAAAACCTGTTACCAACTAACACGATTCTACTCACACAAATATACATACTCACTATCAACCTCACAAACAAATGAGGGAGGCAAATTCTAAACAGGGCTTCCTTTAATAGCTCTCTGTCGACACTGTCGAACGCCTTGTGGAGGTCAAGAAAACCCACATAAAGACAAGTTTTTCCCTTTCCATATTTATCAATTAATGCCTTTAAAATAAATATTGCATCTACCGTCCCGTAACCTGTCCTAAAACCTCCTTGTTCTTCATGTATTATATTATTTTTATTTAACCATTTAGAAAGCCTGGTATCTAGTATTTTCTCCATTACCTTCTTTAAAGCAGGGACACGCGCTATTAAACGATAATTCATGTGCAACTTAGGGTTTCCTCTCTTAAAAAAGCGGCATAAGCAATGATCTCTTCCACTCAATTGGCTTTTGTCCTGAAGTTAACACCTTATTACAAAGAAAAACAATTATCGACATAAAAATTGAAAGAAAATTCTTAAATAACGTTGTTGGTACACCATCAACACCTGTAGCTGAACCTACTATTAAATTCTTGAATACAAACTTAATCTCATCATTACTCACTTCCCCTACTAAATCATTATCAAGTTCCTTCATAGGATAAACAACCATCTCTGTGGTATGTGCTACCTCTTGTATTTCTGCACAATCACCTTCCAAGCTTTCCAGGTAATCAGGCCATGAATTGGCGTCTGAAGCCACCAGTGTATTTCCTTTTTCATTTCCAATATCATTCCTTATATAACCCCAAAACTTCTTAAAATCTTTATTTCTAAAATCATCTACAATATCCAGTTTCTTCTTATTCTCAAACTCTTTTTTTCCTTTTAATTAACCTTTTATAATCTCTTCTTTTATCTTTATATTCGGCTAATCTTAAACTTTGATCTTCATCTCTATAACATTCTTTTAAATGACTCAATAAATATCTGACCTTTTCTTTCATTATCTTACATTCCAAATCTAAATATCGCTCATTTTTTTCTTTTTTCAGATTACACGATACTGCACAACTGCAAATTAATTCATTTAACTCCATAATTATACCATGTATATCTTTTCCATCGTCTTCTAACGCTTTCAACTTATTTGTTACATGCAACTTCACAAGCTCCTTTTTAAATGTTTCAAAATCATTATCGGTTAAATAATATCTAATTCGCTTTCCTAAGCCGACTAATCTAAGCTCCCCATTACATAAATTTCTAACTCGAAGAACATCATCCTGAAGCTTCCCAGTCTTCAGCTCAAGCTTAATAGCTCTATGATCGGATCCAACTAAATCTAGTACGTCAAATTAATCGATTCAGGTACTAATTTCGTATTAATCAGCGCATAATCTACAACACTTGGAGTTGGGCCCGAAAGGCAAGTAAACTCGCCCAGACCCTTATCATTTCCAAACCTTCCATTCGCAATGATCAGACCATGTCCCCCGCAAAGCGCCAGGAGCTTTCTTCCCCAAACATTTATTTTCTTTTTTTATCCTTGTTACTTCGCGGTATTCCACAACAAATTGGGACCAAATCTCCTAAATCTGGGATTAATAAATCTGGAACCTCAACCTCAACACCGGTATAAGCATTAAAATCCCCCATCAAAACGCACTCAAAATCACTATAAATTTCTTGTATTAGCGACAGTTCATCATCTAAAATTTCCAAGTATTTTCTCGACTAAACGAACTATTTTGTGGAGGGATATACACAGCGCCCAAAATTAATCTCTTCCCACATTTAAAACAAATACACAGCCAAAGTAAGTTTTCAGATCTACTATTAACTCTTTCATAACCATCAATAGCTGATGATTTAATCAAAACCAAAATACCACCATAATGTCTATTATTTCTCGCTGGTTTACGCACAACCTGTTCAACCAAATACCCTTAGATATGATAGCTTAGATAGCTTAGATTAGATAGCTTAGATATGATTTATGATCTACTAGAATTTGTTCTATTTAATATTTTTATAAAATTTAATGGTAATCTATATAATCAAAGTATTGGAATTCCTATGGGGGGTAATGCCAGTTCAGTTATAGCGGACCTGTTTTTAAATTATTTAGAATATGATTATATGATGGATAAAAAGAATCCAAGTAACATAAAATATTTGCTCTCAAATAATAAAAGATATTTAGATGACTTTCTGGGAATAAATTGTTCAAATTTTTTAGAGATTTCAAGTAAAATATATCCACCAGAGTTAAAGTTGGAATCCAGTAATGGAAATGGCAATAATGACCATTTTCTAGATTTAGATATTAATGTTGCACCTACTAATACAATAATTTTTGAAATATATAATAAAACAGACGATTTTAATTTTGAAATAGTTAATTTTCCATTTCCTAAAAGTAATATATGTTAGAAAATAACATATTCATCGTATTTTTCCCAACTATTTAGGTATGCAAGAATTTTTACTAATTACATCGATTTTAAAAACAGAAGTAAATTACTTAGCAATAAGCTAATCGTAAGAGGTTTTTCCACCAATAAACTTGCTTGGCAATTTAAAAAGCTTTGTTTTCAGTACAATCAACTTTTACATAAGTATAAAAAAGTTATCCAGATATCTTGAATGATATTTTGCGGTAACCTGTCGGAGGAATATGGTTTCTCTTCCCGGTAGTTTAGGGTTGGTTGCGACACATGTAGGTAAAGATTAACGTATGATATTTAGAATTTAATTCTTAGAATTTGAGTGAAAGTGAAAATGTTCCGGGGGATGGCTGGTGCTATGTAATTATTTGGAGTTAAATTGGCTGAAGGTTTGGCTCTCAGTGTTAAATGAAGGTTGGTTAAGGATACTTGGAAAAAAAAAATTGGGGGGGGGGTATTTTTTTTATATTTTTGGGGTATTTTAGATTTTGATTATAGTTATTCCATAGGTGGCACTACATAGGGGTATGCCAAATTATGGCATAGCGCGCTCATTTTGTCTGGGTAATGTAATTTAAGTGCCGAAACCCATTTAAGCAATGAGTTTTCATCTGCTGAACCCCAATATGTGGTGATCACCTGGGGAATATAATGTTTTTGTAGATTTAAGGTGCTATAGCTTGGTTTTGGAACATTGACCTATACTTATTGGTGTTGGTTTTGCTCTATTTTGGACTTCATTTTCGGATTATCGGATTGGATATTCTGTTTTGTCCTAGGGAACTGGATGGATGAGTAAGGTCTAGACCTTGTTCAAGTGCTCATTTATTTCAGTTACTAAATTAGGAAGGAAGTTTTTTTTAAGCCATGTAATTACCGTAATAAATTATAGGAGGATGATCGTTCCATGTTTCAATAAACGAAATCACATCAAACGAAAGTAATTCATCATATAAATAAGACAACTTATCACGTAGTCCTTGTATGTTCCATGACACTAAACTCAGTATATGGCCCTTTATTTCCTATGCGTCTACGCTTTCTGTCAGTGCGTTAATATCACTAGCCACTTCTCGGATTTTCTCGTTCCTGGCCTCTGTCGGGGAAAAGGCAAAATGGTAATACTCACTACTGCGACTATTAATATCTGTTAGCACTCGCTGTCTATTATCAACAAAATCACGGAAAAAAACACTGCGAGGTCTTCTATTAAGTCCTTTTCTTGGAGAATGGTTTCCTCTGGGTGCCACGTTACGAGTGCCTGTTAGATGTAGGTCATTAGGGCTAATAACAGCACTAGCAGGTCTTTTAGTTGACCGCAGATCTTGCGGTGTACTAGCCACCAAAGCAATATCATATGCAAATAATAGTAGTGATAGTTTATGGGTCCCTAGACTAACTTTCGGAGCCCGTCTATTCTCTAGTAAATCAGCAACATCATTTATAAAAATATTAAACAATTTAGGAGAAAGAGTGCCGTTTTGTTTTACTCCCAGCTTAATATTAAAAAGCCTAGAGAACCTGTTACCAACTAACACGATTCTACTCACACAAATATACATACTCACTATCAACCTCACAAACAAATGAGGGAGGCAAATTCTAAACAGGGCTTCCTTTAATAGCTCTCTGTCGACACTGTCGAACGCCTTGTGGAGGTCAAGAAAACCCACATAAAGACAAGTTTTTCCCTTTCCATATTTATCAATTAATACATGACTTGCGTACTTGACTTAATGCTCCTGCCGTGGGTTTAGCGTAGAGAACGACGGGACTAAGTACCACCACGCTACCCTATTACTTGCCAGGCTTACTCATTCCACCTGTAGGAGGGCTGTGGTGAGGACTTCATTGGCTGTGTCTTTCCACCTAGTGGGTGGGCGTCCTCTGTGTCGTTTCTATACATGTAGGGTGGGGTCAAAGTCAAATTTGACCCTTGCTGGGGCTGTCGCGTGGCATGAGAAGGAGGTGGGTATCAAGGAATAGGTATCAATTAATGCCTTTAAAATAATTATTGCATCTACCGTCCCGTAACCTGTCCTAAAACCTCCTTGTTCTTCATGTATTATATTATTTTTATTTAACCATTTAGAAAGCCTGGTATCTAGTATTTTCTCCATTACCTTCTTTAAAGCAGGGACACGCGCTATTAAACGATAATTCATGTGCAACTTAGGGTTTCCTCTCTTAAAAAAGTGGCATAAGCAATGATCTCTTCCACTCAATTGGCTTTCGTCCTGAAGTTAACACCTTTTTACAAAGAAAAACAATTATCGACATAAAAATTGAAAGAAAATTCTTAAAACACGTTTTGGTATCACTTCCCCTACTAAATCATAATCATGTTCCTTCATAGGATAAACAACCATCTCTGGGGTATGTGCTACTTCTTGTATTTCTGCACAATCACCTTCCAAGCTTTCCAGGTAATCAGGCCATGAATTGGCGTCTGAAGCCACCAGTGTATTTCCTTTTTCATTTCCAATATCATTCCTTATATAACCCCAAAAATTCTTAAAATCTTTATTTCTAAAACCATCTTCAATATTCAGTTTCTTCTTATTCTCAAACTCTTTTTTTTCCTTTTAATTAACCTTTTATAATCTCTTCTTTTATCTTTATATTCGGCTAATCTTAAACTTTGATCTTCAGCTCTATAACATTCTTTTAAATGACTCAATAAATATCTGACCTTTTCTTTCATTATCTTACATTCCAAATCTAAATATCGCTCATTTTTTTCTTTTTTTCAGATTACACGATACTGCACAACTGCAAATTAATTCATTTAACTCCATAATTATACCATGTATATCTTTTCCATCGTCTTCTAACGCTTTCAACTTATTTGTTACATGCAACTTCACAAGCTCCTTTTTAAATGTTTCAAAATCATTATCGGTTAAATCATATCTAATTCGCTTTCCTAAGCCGACTAATCTAAGCTCCCCATTACATAAATTTATAACTCGAAGAACATCATCCTGAAGCTTCCCAGTCTTCAGCTCAAGCTTAATAGCTCTATGATCGGATCCAACTAAATCTAGTACGTCAAATTAATCGATTCAGGTACTAATTTCGTATTAATCAGCGCATAATCTACAACACTTGGAGTTGGGCCCGAAAGGCAAGTAAACTCGCCCAGACCCTTATCATTTCCAAACCTTCCATTCGCAATGATCAGACCATGTCCCCCGCAAAGGGCCGGGAGCTTTCTTCACCAAACATTTATTTTCGTTTTTTATCCTTGTTACTTCGCGGTATTCTACAACAAATTGAGACCCAATCTCCTAAATCTGGGAATAATAAATCTGGGACCTCAACCTCGATACCATTATAAGCATTAAAATGCCCCATCAAAACGCACTCAAAATCACTACAACTTTCTTGTATTAGCAACAGTTCATCATCTAAAATTTCCCAGTATTTTCTCGACTAAACGAACTATTTTGTGGAGGGATATACACAGCGCCCAAAATTAATCTCTTCCCACATTTAAAACAAATACACAGCCAAAGTAAGTTTTCAGATCTACTATTAACTCTTTCATAACCATCAATAGCTGATGATTTAATCAAAACCAAAATACCACCATAATGTCTATTATTTCTCGCTGGTTTAAGCACAACCTGTTCAACCAAATATCCTTAGATACGATAGCTTAGATAGCTTAGATTAGATAGCTTAGATATGATTTATGATCTACTAGAATTTGTTCTATTTAATATTTTTATAAAATTTAATGGTAATCTATATAATCAAAGTATTGGAATTCCTATGGGGGGTAATGCCAGTCCAGTTATAGCGGGCCTGTTTTTAAATTATTTAGAATATGATTATATGATGGATAAAAAGAATCCAAGAAACATAAAATATTTGCTCTCAAATAATAAAAGATATTTAGATGACTCTCTGGGGATAAATTGTTCAAATTTTTTAGAGATTTCAAGTAAAATATATCCACCAGAGTTAAAGTTGGAATCCAGTAATGGAAATGGCAATAATGACCATTTTCTAGATTTAGATATTAATGTTGCACCTACTAATACAATAATTTTTGAAATATATAATAAAACAGACGATTTTAATTTTGAAATAGTTAATTTTCCATTTCCTAAAAGTAATATATGTTCGAAAATAACATATTCATCGTATTTTTCCCAACTATTTAGGTATGCAAGAATTTGTAATAATTACATCGATTTTAAAAACAGAAGTAAATTACTTAGCAATAAGCTAATCGTAAAAGGTTTTTCCACCAATAAACTTGCTTGGCAAATTAAAAAGCTTTGTTTTCAGTACAATCAACTTTTACATAAGTATAATAAAAGTTATCCAGATATCTTGAATGATATTTTGCGATAACATGTTGGAGGAATATGGTTTCTCTTCCCGGTAGTTTAGGGTTGGTTGCGACACATGTGGGTAAAGATTAACGTATGATATTTGGAATTTAATTCTTAGAATTTGAGTGAAAGTGAAAATCTTCTGGGGGATGGCTGTGCTATGTAATTATTTGGAGTTAAATTGGCTGAAGGTTTGGCTCTCAGTGTTAAATGAAGGTTGGTTAAGGATACTTGGAAAAAAAAATTGGGGGGGGGGGTATTTTTTTATATTTTTGGGGTATTTTAGATTTTGATTATAGTTATTCCATAGGTGGCACTACATAGGGGTATGCCAGATTATGGCATGGCGCGCTCATTTTGCCTGGGTAATGGAATTTAAGCGCCGAAACCCATTTAGGCAATGAGTTTTCATCTGATGAGCCCCGATATGTGGTGATCACCTGGGGAATATAATGTTTTTGTAGATTTAAGGTGCTATAGCTTGGTTTTGGAAAAAAACACTATACTTATACCTATACTTATACTTATACTTATTATACTTAGACCTATACTTATTGGTGTTGGTTTTGCTCTATTTTGGACTTCATTTTCGGATTATCGGATTGTATATTCTGTTTTGTCCTAGGAAACTGGATGGATGAGTAAGGTCTAGACCTTGTTCAAGTGCTCATTTATTTCAGTTACTAAATTAGGAAGGAAGTTTTTTTTAAGCCATGTAATTACCGTAATAAATTATAGGAGGATGATCGTTCCATGTTTCAATAAACGAAATAATGACTTTGAGCTGACTGCGTAATTTCATGCTGAAATTTTTTTTTTCCAAATGTCTCGAATAACTAGCATGTATTATAAACATAAAAGTATATTTTTGGAATAAAAAAATGGAAGAAAAATAACCATAAAGAAAAATGAAAGCAATATTTATGTGCGCAGACAATTTTTCGCCCCTATATTAAAAAAACTGCTCTTTTTTGTGGAAAAAATGCTCCAAGAGTACTAAGTTTTCTCAAAAGTGTTACCGCCACAGAAAAGCACTACCCATGGCAAGTGTAGTTTTTTATCAAAAACAGCTGTTTTTTGATCAAAAACAGCTGTTTAAACAGCTGTTTTTTGATCAAAAACAGCTGTTTTCTGTTTTTACCAAAAAACAGATCAGAAACAGGAACAGGTCTTCTGTTTTTTGTTGACCTGTTCTGTTTCTGTTCTGTTTTATTCAAGCCCTGTTTATTTTTTTTCTGTTTCTTCAGAAAAACAGAACAGTGCCCATGCTTAATCTGTACTTGTAAGGCAGCAATGCTATCCGAAAGTCCAGGAATTACATTGACTTTCACCAAAAGCGCTGGTAATAAATACAATTTGAAATTTATTTCTCGCAAAAACTGGGCATTTTGCATTTTCTCGGCCTCTATTGTTTGGTTTGTCATTTTCACACTTTGGATCTTATCGATGTACAAATGTAGTGCTTAATTTGATCTAGTATCGTAACAAAGCAATAAGTTATTTTTCTTGTCTTCAAAAAAGATAATCACAATTTTGGCACAAAGCCACACACAGGTAAAAATTGGTTACGCAAGCTGTCCAGATGTAATCCTGTATTTTATTCGATTGAATTGCTCTTAACTCTCTGAACTCTGAATCAATAGTGATTGGAGGACAACTAGCCCCTCCCCCCCCCACGCCCATCATTCCCCCAAACATATCCAATCAAAATTTTGAGATAGCCATTTTGTTCAGCGTCGACTATTAAAAAGGGCACTAGCCACTCCAATTTCCAATCAATGAGCCCTTTTCAAAGTTTCTACGACAACTCCTTCGATACGAAGTGCCCGGGTATGGAGGAAAAAAAAATACATTGTGCCCCAATCGTTCTTTACTTAGGCAGCACTAGCGCGCTGCTTATGGTTGGTTGACATTTGATGGTGTTTCCGCTTTTTTTGCAAATCAGACAAATTTTAGTTAATCAGATAAAGAACATTAAAAAAAATCCCATTGAAAAAACAACATTTTTCGGATGGAAGTAAAGAGCAAAGTTGCAACTTTTCATAGGCAGCGCAATAGCGCTGCCTAAGTAAAGAACGGTGTGGGCACAATGTGTTTTTTTTCTTCTTCAGTCAGGCACTTCGTATCGAAGGAGTTGTCGTAGAAACTTCGAAGAGGGCTCATTCGATTTGAAATTGAAAGGGCTAGTGCCCTTTTTAATAGTTAAAAGTGATTGGATAGCGACTAACGCCCCTGTCATGCCCACCATTTTCCAAAACACATCCAATCAAAATTTTAGAAATTTCAAAAAAAGCTCATTCCATTGGAAATTCAAAGGGCTAGTGCCTTTTTAATAGTCGAAAGTGATTGGAGGACAACAAGCATCCCCCCACATCCATTATTTCCCCAAACACATCCAAGCAAAATTTTGAGATAACCATTTTGTTCAGCATAGTTGATTTCCAATTAGAAAATATATTTTTGAGAAGGACACTCCTCCACAACCCTCAGGGCAAGGGTTTTAAGTTGTGCACTGGGGGCATATTGAGCTGGGCATGAAGTGCCCAGCTGGGCACTTCATATGGAAGGGATCGTCGTAGACACTTCAAAAGGGGCTCATTCGCTTGGAAATTGAGAGTTCTAGTGCCCTTTTTAATAGTCGAAAGTGATTGGAGGAAAACTAGCACCCCCCACACGCCCATCATTCCCCCAAACACATCCAATCAAAATGTTGAGAAAGCCATTTTGTTCAGCGTCGTCGATTTCCACATAGAAAATATATTTTTGAGGAGTACACTCCTCCACAACCCTCAGGGCAAGGGTTTTAAGTTATGCACTGGGGGCATATAAGGTTTTTATAGAAGATGTTGTCGCAGAAACTTCAAAACAGGCTCATTCGATTAGAAATTTGAAGGGCTAGTACCCTTTTTAATAGTCAAAAGTGATTGGAGGGCAACTATCCCCCCCACGCCAATCATTACCTCAAACACATCCAATCAAAATTTTGAGATAGCCATTTTGTTCAGCGTAGTTGATATCCACATAGAAAATACCTTTTTGAGGAGGACACTCCCCCACAACCCTCAAAGTTTTTGTAGAAGGCGTTGTCGTGGAAACTTCCAAAAAGGCTCATTCAATTGGAAATTCAAATGGCTAATGCCCTTTTAAATAGTCGAAAGTGATTGGAGGGCAACTAGCCCCCCCCCCCCACGCCCATCATACTCCCCCCAATCAAAATTTTGAGATAGCCATTTTGTTCAGCGTCGTTGATTTCCAGATAGAAAATACGTTTTTGAGGAGGACACTCCCCCACAACCCTCGGGGCAAGGCTTTTAAGTTATGCCCTGAGGGCATATAAGAATGATGTTGGCACAATGTACTATTTATTATGTTTTTCCTTTAGAGCTGGGCACTTCATATGGAAGGGGTCGTCGTAGAAACTTCAAAAGGGGCTCATTCGATTGAAAATTGAAAGTTCCAGTGCCCTTTTAATTGTCTAAAGTGATTGGCGGGCAACTTGCCCCCCCCCCCACGCCCATCATTCCCCCCAACCCCTCCAATCCATAATTTGATATCGCCATTTTGTTCAGCGTCGTTGATTTCCACATAGAAAATATGTTTTTGAGGAGGACACTCCCCCACAACCCCCAGGGCAAGGGTTTTAAGTTATGCCCTTAGGGCATATAAGGTTCTTATAGAAGGCGTTGTCGTAAAAACTTCAAAACAGGCACATTTGATTGGAAATTCGAAGGGCTAGTACCCTTTTTAATACTCAAAAGTAATTGGAGGGCAACTAGCCCCCCCCCCCACGCCCATAAGTCCCCCAAACAAGTCCAATAAAAATTTTGAGATACCTATTTTGTTCAGCGTAGTTGATTTCCAGATAAAAATATGTTTTTGAGGTGGACATTCCCCCACAGCCCTCAGGGCAAGGGTTTTAAGTTATGCCCTGGGAGCATATAAGGTTTTTATAGAAGGCTTTGTCGTAAAAAACTTCAAAACAGGCTCATTCGATTTGAAATTCAAAGGGCTAGTGCCCTTTTTAATAGTCGAAAGTTATTGGAGGGCAACAAGCCCCCCCCCCACGCCCACCATTTCCGAAACACATCCAATTAAAATTTTGAGATAGCCATTTTGTTCAGCGTAGTTGATTTGCATATAGAAAATATGTTTTTGAGGAGAACACTCCCCCACAACCCTCGGCAAGGGTTTTAAGTTATGCCCTGAGGGCATATAAGTTTTTATAGAAGGTGTTGTCGTAGAAACTTAAAAACAGGCTCATTCGATTGGAAATTTGAAGGGCTAGTACTCTTTTTAATAGTCAAAAGTGATTGGAGGGCAACTAGCCCCCCCCACGCCCATCATTCCCCCAAACAAATCCAATCAAAATTTTGATATAGCCATTTTGTTCAGTGTAGGTGATTTCCAGATGAAAATAACTTTTTGAGGAGGACACTCCCCCACAACCCTCAGGGCAAGGGTTTTAAGTTATGCCCTGGGGGCATATAAGGTTTTTATAGAAGGCGTTATCGTAGAAACTTCAAAACAGGCTCATTCGATTGGAAATTCGAAGGGCTAGTACCCTTTTTAATAGTCGAAAGTGATTTGAAGGAAACTAGCCCCCCCCCCCGCCCATCATACGCCCCCCAATAAAAATTTTGAGATAGCCATTTTTTTCAGCCTCGTTGATTTCCAGATGGAAAATATGTTTTTGAGGAGGACACTCCCCCACAACCCTCGTACCAAGGGTTTTAAGTTATGCCCTGAGGACATATAAGAACGATGTTGGCACAATGTAATATTGATTATTTTTTCTTTTAGAGCTGGGCACTTCATATGGAACAGGTCGTCGTAGAAACTTCAAAAGGGGCTCATTCGATTGAAAATTGAGAGTTTTAGTGCCCTTTTAAATAGTCGAAAGTGATTGGAGGGCAACTAGCCCCCGAAAGACACAAAAAAAAACAAAAAAAAAACAAGATAAAACTAAAAACCAATAAAACCACCACCAAAAACAAAAAAAAAAACAGGTCCACGCGGCGCACACTGCTCCACGGAGGGAAAAGATGCTAATATTGAGTTACTTCAGTGAGGACACAAGAGTAACTGAGGAAAAATAAAAAAAACTGTAAATTACTTTAATTATTCAGTTGCGAAATAATCCTTTTGTTAGCTATTATTGAAGCAAATCGTTTTGGTCTAACAGGTAAAATAGTCCCCTGGTGATTATTTAAAATCTTTACTCCCTTATTGACAATTGATTCACTCTTTAGAAGGTTATCATAAATTGGGTCAATATTTAAATTACCCGTGTCCCTATTTATGGAAAGGTTAGCACACATATGTTTTTTAATTTCTATGGCTTCCCTGGCCCATTGGGTGTACCCCTTATCATTAGAAATAGCCAAGGCTTCATCAAATTTTACAAAATGATCTGGTTGAAGCCAAATATGCTCTGCTAAAGCTGAAACGAAAGTTTCTGGAGGCTTGCTTAACTGTAGGGTTTTTTCTATTGAATTACGGTGTTCAATAAACCTTTCAACAAATTGTTGGTGAGTCCTACCAATATAGAACTTCCCACAAGAACACGGAATTTTATACACCCCACTTACTAAATTTCCCCGAGTTAAATCCTTACCAGAACTAAAAAACTACCCATTGCCTCAGCGATTGGAAACATGTATCAATACCAAATTTACGTAAAACCCGTGAAAGTTTCTCCCCAAACCAGGTACATATGGTAATGAAATGAAGCTTATTGATACAACTAAATCTAATGACTGAGAAACCTCAATAACCCTACTATTATTTTGGTTTTCGAGGGAGTTTTATAGACAAATTTTTGGGTTACCTATGGGGCTTCTCTTTCTCCTTTATTGGCAAATCTATTCATAGATGCCATTGAAACCTCCGCTATAAACAGTTTTAGAATCTCCCCTTGTTTCTGGGGTAGGTTCATGGATGATGTGGTCTGCGTTTGGAAACATGGGTTGGAATCCTTAGAACTTTTTTGTAATCATTTAAATAGTTTTGATAATAATATTAAATTTACAGTTGAATTTGAGGATAATAATAAATTACCTTTTCTGGATATTTTATTAATTAAAAGAGATTTCCATTTACTTTTCTCGATTTATAGAAAACCTACGCACAATGATAGGTATTTAAATTTTCATTCTTGCCACCCTATGTCGATGAAAAGGGGGGTTGTCATTTCACTAGTGGATAGAGCCTTTAATATCTGTTCCCAGGAATTTCTGGATTCGGAATTGTTATACTTGAGGGATATTTTATTTTGTAATAGTTATCCTATTAAGTTCATTGATAAAATAATTGAAAATAGACGGGACAAACATAGTAGTAGGGTTATTGAGGTTTCTCAATCTTTAAATTTAGTTGTATCAAAAAGCTTCATTTCATTACAATATGTACCTGGTTTGGGGGAGAAACTTTCACGGGTTTTACGTAAGTTTGGTATTGATACATGTTTCCAATCGCTGAGGCCAATGAGTAGTTTTTTTTAGTTCTGGTAAGGATTTAACTCGGGGAAATTTAGTAAGTGGGGTGTATAAAATTCCGTGTTCTTGTGGGAAGTTCTATATTGGTAGGACTCACCAACAATTTGTTGAAAGGTTTATTGAACACCGTAATTCAATAAAAAAAACCCTACAATTAAGCAAGCCTCCAGAAACTTTCATTTCAGCTTTAGCAGAGCATATTTGGCTTCAACCAGATCATTTTGTAAAATTTGATGAAGCCTTGGCTATTTCTAATGATAAGGGGTACACCCAATGGGCCAGGGAAGCCATAGAAATTAAAAAACATATGTTTGCTAACCTTTCCATAAATAGGGACACGGGTAATTTAAATATTGACCCAATTTATGATAACCTTCTAAAGAGTGAATCAGTTGTCAATAAGGGAGTAAAGATTTTAAATAATCACCAGGGGACTATTTTACCTGTTAGACCAAAACGATTTGCTTCAATAATAGCAAACAAAAGGATTATTTCGCAACTGAATAATTAAAGTAATTTACAGTTTTTTTATTTTTCCTCAGTTACTCTGGTGTCCTCACTAAAGTAACTCAATTTTAGCATATTTTCCCTACGTGGCTTAGGTTGCGCCGATTGTACATTTTTGTTGTTTTTTTTTGGGGGGGGGTTTATTGGTTTTTAGTTTTATTTTGTTTTTTTTTTTTTTTTTTTTTGTGTCTTTCGTGCTGAAGACGCCTTGTTTGTATACAGGCGAAATATCCGCGTTGTTTTGTTTCTTTAAAACAAATAGAACCCCCCCTCACGCCCATCATTCCCCCAAACTCATCCAATAAAAATTTTGAGATATCCATTTTGTTCAGCGTAGTTGATTTCCAGATAAAAAATATATTTTTGAGGAGGACACTCCCCCACAACCCTAAGGGCAAGGGTTTTAAGTTATGACCTGGGGGCATATAAGGTTTTTATAGAAGGCGTTGTCGTAGAAACTTCAAAACAGGCTCGTTCGATTGTAAGTTTGAAGGGCTAGTACACTTTTAATAGTCGAAAGAGATTGGAGGGCAACTAGCCCCCCCCCCTCCCACGCCCATCATTCCCCCAAACACATCCAATCAAAATTTTGTGATAGCCATTTTTTTCGGCATAGTTGATTTCCAGATAAAAATATGTTTTTGAGGAGGACACTCCCCCAAAACCCTCAGGGCAAGGGTTTTAAGTTATGCCCTGGGAGCATATAAGGTTTTTATAAAAGGCGTTGTCGTAAAAACTTCAAAAAAGGCTCATTCGATCTGAAATTCAAAGGGCTAGTGCCCTTTTCATAGTCGAAAGTGTTTGGAGGGCAACTGCCCCCCCCCCTCCACGCCCATCATCTCCTCAAACACATCCAATTAAAATTTTGAGATAGCCATTTTGTTCATCGTAGTTAATTTCCAGATAGAAAGTATGTTTTTGAGGAAAATACTCCCCCACAACCCTCGGGGCAAGGGTTTGAAGTTATGCCCTGAGTGCGTATAAGAACGGTGTTGGCACAATTTACTATTTATTATTTTTTTTTCCTTTAGAGCTGGGCTCTTCAAATGGAAGGGGTTGTCGTAGAATCTTCAAAAGGGTCTCATTCGATTGGAAATTGAGAGTTCTAGTGCCCTTTTTGATAGTCGAAAGTGATTGGAGTGCAACTAGCCCCCCCACGCTCATCAATCCCCCAAACACACCCAATCAAAATTTTGAGTTAGCAATTTTGTTCAGCGTTGTTGATTTCCAGATAAAAATATGTTTTTGAGGAGGACACTCCCCCACAACCCTAAGGGCAAGGGTTTTAAGTTATGCCCTGGGGGCCTAGAAGGTTTATATAGAAGGTGTTGTCGTAGAAACTTCAAAGCAGGCTCTTTCGGTTGGAAATTCGAAGGGCTAGTACCCTTTTTAATAGTCGAAAGAGATTGGAGGGCAACTAGCCTCCCCCCACGCCCATCATTCCCCCAAACACATCCAGTCACAATTTTTAGATGGCCATTTTGTTCACCGTAGTTGATTTCCAGATATAAATATGTTTTTGAGGAGGACACTCCCCCACAACCCTCAGGGCAACGGTTTTAAGTTATGCCCTGAGGGCATATAAGGTTCTTATAGAAGGCGTTGTCGTAGAAACTTCAAAAAAGGCTCATTCAATTTCAAATTCAAAGGGCTAGTGCCCTTTTAATAGTCGAAAGTGATTGGAGGGCAACTAGCCCCCCACGCCCATCATTTCCTCAAACACATCCAATTAAAATTTTGAGATAGCCATTTTGTTCAGCGTAGTTGA
The DNA here is from genome assembly GCF_049724085.1 of Artemia sp. Qi Xiang Cuo. NCBI lineage: Eukaryota > Metazoa > Arthropoda > Branchiopoda > Anostraca > Artemiidae > Artemia > Artemia sp. Qi Xiang Cuo. The sequence goes on from NC_142803.1 coordinate 8,428,525, forward strand.
TTTCCAGATATAAAATATGTTTTTGAGGAGAACACTTCCCCACAACCCTCGGGGCAAGGGTTTGAAGTTATGCCCTGAGGGCATATAAGAACGGTGTTGGCACAATTTACTATTTATTTATTTTTTTTCCTTTAGAGCTTCAAATGGAAGGGGTCGTCGTAGAAACTTCAAAAGAGGCTCATTCGATTAGAAATTGAGAGTTCTAGTGCTCTTTTTGATAGTCGAAAGTGATTGGAGGGCAAGTAGCCCCCCCCACGCCCATCATTCCCCCAAACACATCCAATCAAAATTTTGAGATAGCCATTTTGTTCAGCGTCGTTGATTTCCAGGTGCAAAATATGTTTTTGAGGAGGATACTCCCCCATAGCCCTCAGGGTGAGGGTTTTAAGTTATGCCCTGGGGGCACATAAGGTTTTTATAGAAGGTGTTGTCGTAGAAACTTCAAAAAAGGCTTATTCGATTGGAAATTCAAAGGACTAGTGCCCTTTTTAATAGTCGAAAATGATTGGAGGTCAACTAGCCCCCCCCCTCCCCCACGCCCATCATTTCTCCAAACACATCTAATAAAAATTTTGAGATAACCATTTTGTTCAGCGTAGTTGATTTCCAGATAGAAAATATATTTTTGAGGAGGACACTCCCCCTCAACCCTCAGGGCAAGGATTATAAGTTATGCCTTGGGGGCATATAAGGTTTTTCATTGAAAAAGTGCCTTTTTTAATAGTTGAAAGTGATTGGGTAGCGACTAACGCCCCTGTCTCGCTCACCTTTTTCCAAAACACATCCAATAAAAATTTTGAGATTTATTTTGTTCAACGTAGTTGAACGTTCTGGAAATTAGGTCTTTTATGATGATAATCCCATCAGAGCCCTAAGTGCATGGGTTGTAAGCTATGTCCTGGGGGCATATTAGGTTTATATAGAAAGTTGTTGCATAAATCATAGGCAGCACGATCGCGCTGCCTAAGTAAAGAACGGGGACATTTGAGAACGAGACAAGAAACGGGGAATAAGTAAAGAGGAGGACACTCCCCCACAACCATCAGGGCAAGGGTTTTAAGTTATGCCCTGGGGGCATATAAGAACGAAGTTGGCACACTGTATTATTTATTAATTATTTCCTTTAGAGCAGGGCACTTCGTATCGAAGAAGTTGTCGTAGAAACTCCGAAAAGCGCTCATTCAATTGGAAATTGGAGTGGCTTGTGCCCTTTTTAATAGTCGGAAGTGATTAGAAGGCGACTAACACCCCTCTCACGCCCACCATTTCCCCGAACACATCCAATCAAAATTTTGAGATAGCCATGTTGTTTAACGTAGTTGAAAGTTCTGGTAATTCAGTCTTAGAGGATGACAACCAACCTAACAGACCCTAGGGTAAGGGTTGTAATTTTTGCCCTGGGGGCATATAAGGTGTTTATAGAAAGCGTTGTCATTTCCAAAAGGGCTCATTCGATTGGAAATCGAAAGGCCTAGTGCCCTTTTTAAAATTCAAAAGTGATTGGAAGGCTTGACTTTTTCAAACAGTTCGTGGTAACGAACTGTAAGTAAGGAGCGACCCGGCTCAATGGTAACCGAAACTCTAAAAAACGGAATTTTGGTACCAATAGATACATCAAAAGAATCATATTTTAATTCTGATTTCAAATATATAAGTTTCATCAAGTTTAATCTTACCCATCAAAAGTTACGTGCCTGAGAAAATTTGGCTGATTTTCGAAAAAAGGGGGAAAGACCCCCTAAAAGTTATAGAACCTTAATGAAATTCACACCGACATATTCAACGTATCAGATAACTCTACTGCAGAGGTTTCAAGCTCCTATCTACAAAAATGTGGAATTTTGTATTTTTTGCCAGAAGAAAGATCACGGGTGTGTGTCTATTTGTTTTTTATTTCCCCAGGGGTAATCGTATTGACCCAATAGTCCTATAATATCGTAGAAGGGCTCATTTGAACGGAAATTAATATTTATAGTGCCCTTTTTAAGCGACCAAATAAAATGAGGGCAACTAGGCCCCCACCTACGCTCATTTCTTTCTCAAAGTCACCCAATTAAAATTTTGAGATAGCCATTGTGTTTAGCATAGTCGAAAATCTAATAAATATGTCTTTTACGATGACTTAATCCCCCAAAGTTCCCAGGGGAAGGGCTGCAAGATATGAACTTTGCCCATTGCTTACATATTGTATTGGTTATTGGGAAGTATACAGACATTTTCAGGAAGAATTTTTTTCTGGTGGGGGGGAGGGGGCTGGAGGAGGGGGTTACTCGGGAGAATCTTTCCGCGGAGGATGTTTCTTTGGGGTTAGGGACATTTCTATGAAGAGGGCGCCAGATTTCCAAGCATTATTTAAAAAACGATCAAAAATTAAATTAAAAAAACAAGTACTTTCAACTGAAAGTAAGAAGCAACATTAGAACTTAAAATGAACAGAAATTATTACGTATATGAGGGGGTTCTTCCCCAAGTCAATACTTCGCTCTTTGCGCTACAGTTTTTTTTTTAGTGCTTTCAAAAGAGCTATCTATTCTAATTAAACGGCCGTTGTGATTCAGGGGTTTGTGAATTAAAAATTTGTTTAACTTTAAACGTAAAGAGCGTGGTATTGACTAAGGGGGAACCCCATCATATAAGTAATAACATATACGTAATAAAAAAAAACAATAAAAAAAAACAAGCGATACGGCTCAATAGTAAGTGAAACTTTTAGAAATGGAACTTTAATGTCAATAAATATATCAAAAGAATGGACGTATAATGCTGATTCTAAATATATGAATTATATTAAGTTTAGTATTACTCATCAAAGGCTACGAGCCTCAGAAAACTCACCTGATTTTTTAAAGAGGGGGAAACATCCCCTAAAAGTGAAAAATTTTTAATGAAAATCACACCGTCAGATTCAGCGTATCAGAAAACCCTATAACATAGGTTTCAAGCTCATATCTGCAAAAATCTGCAACTTTGTATTTTTTGCCAGAAGAAAAATATACGAATATAGAAATTCGTTACGTAAGTTAATTTGTAAATTACGTCAGAACCAAATTTAGAGACAGCCATTTAGCAAAAGAAAAGTAAAATTTTTATGCACATTTTGTTTACTTATTCAATGACGGCGAGCCAAAATAAAAGCTGCATTAACTAAAAAACGATCAGAAATTAAATAAAAAAACAAGTTTTTTAAACTGAAAGTAAGGAGCGACATTAAAACTTAAAACGAACAGAAATTATTCCGTATATGAAAGGGCTGTCCCCTCCTCAACGCCTCGCTCTTTACGCTAAAGTTTGACTCTGTCTCACAACTTTATTTTTTAAAACAATAAAAAACTTTAGCGTAAAGAGCGAGGCGTTGAGGAGGGGACAGCCCCTTTCATATACGGAATAATTTCTGTTCGTTTTAAGTTTTAATGTCGCTCCTTACTTTCAGTTTAAAAAACTTGTTTTTTTTTATTTAATTATAGTAAAGATCAAAGTGGATATAATGTATTATTTTTTGTATCGTTTTTTATAACTTTAATAAATACAAATAATTTTAACATTTTGATTACTAAATTTCAGTATATGTATATTAAACTGACAATGCACATTCATTTGTTAAAAACACATTCTTTCGACTATTAAAAAATGCCCCAGCCATTTGAATTTTTCCGTCAAATGAGCCTTTTTTGAAGTTTCTACGACAACACATGAGTAGGTTTTGGAGTAGGGTTTGCACAACATGAGTAGGGTTACTCGTTATAAAAGTTATAAGTTAAAAGTTATATATTATAAAAGTTATAAGTTATAAAAGTAAAATCATTTATATTTTTTTCAGTAAAGTGCAAATTTTGCTCTGGCCTTGGGAAGGCATAGGGGTTTTGCGCCCAACTTATGTTAATTTCTGCTCGTTTTGAGATTGACTAAGTTAATTATTGTGATTTCTGTTCGTTTTGGGTTTCATTTATTTATCGATGCTGATTTGCGGTAGTTTCACGCTTTGTAGATTATTTGATTTTATTTAATGGAGTTCTTTACTTTTCTCTGAAAAACTTATTTTCTTGAAAAAGTTTTTTTTTTTAATTAATAACAAACAAAGACTATTGCTTTAGAGCTAATGCAATATATATCTATGAAAAACAATGCAAACAAACTGGCTGATATTTCTTTTTAAGCTTGAATGTTTTTTCTTAAAGTGCAATAATGCTGGCTACAAAAGTCAAAATTTAATCTTTTTTAAACGATAAAATAACCTCAGTCAATCTATTTGTACTAGTTTTATAAATATTTATTGCACAGACTGCGAAGTAATAATTATTTTCCCAACTACATTTTAACGTTTTTCAGAGAACTAAATCCGAAAACATTCCCAGGCATTGTTCTTTCCTTTCAAATTTTTAAACTCAGGTGTTCTAATATTGTGCATTCAGCTTTGTGCAATAGTGATATAAAAGTATATCCAGGGGTCTGATGGTAAACACGCGAGTTTTTAAAAACATTTACCAAAATGGAACTTAGTCTACTATATTTTTGCTAAGATCTCGCAGAAATTGAATATTTCGAATGACAACCTTGTCTTTTGGAAAATTCAATTTATCAGTTATTTAATTTATCAGTTATTCAGTTATTGAATTTTCACTTATTCAAAATTCAATAACTTAAAGCCTGTTTTGATAGCCTCATTCAAGTTCATCCCTCACTTTCCAGGTTTATTAAGGCATGATATTAATTAGTTAACTAAAATTAAGTCTGTTCCTCGGTAATTTTTTTGCAGTTCATGTACTTACGAATAAAGTAAACATACCACTCGATGTCTTTTTTTATGCTCTTTCTAGATATACTAATTACTTTTGCCGTAAATGTATTTTACCCCCACCCCTATATATAACAACTAAGGGTATATATTTGCACATTAGGGGGGGGGGGTAAAGTTTAAACTTACCTCTCATTTGCATCATAAATAAATTTTACCCCCCCCCTAATGTGCAAATATATACCCTGAATTGGTATATATAGGGATGGGGGTGTAAAACCCATTTGCGGAAAAAATGTTTATTATATTTGGAAACAGCATAAAAAGAGGCATCAAGAGGTATGTTTACTTTATTCGTAAGTCAATTATATAAAATGCGAAAAATATACCTATTCCTCTTTAGTTAAATAAAGTTGACATCGTTCTCTAATTAAAAATAGATAAGGGGAATAATCTGGGACGATGCGTTCTTAATAAAAAGGCCTTTAGTTGACCTTGAAGTCAGGAGAGCACCCGTGATGTGCTAACAGAACTAATTAAATCTTCTGATTGGCCACGAATAACAGAAAATGGAACTTAAGTCTATTTCTCTTAATCATCTTGTGTACGCCTGTACGCCTTATGGCACGGCACCACACGAATGTGAACAATTTTTAAGTATTGTTTTATTTTTAACCTTGTTTTGTGTTACTCCAAGTAAATCTCAAGCAACTTTTATTTATTTTTAAAGTTTATATTATCAGTCCTGTTTTGATAGGTCTGTTAACAGATAAACAACTGCAGATGACTCGCATTCATTAGGTCCAGATTCCGGAATCTATCCATCAAGCCTGAACCTAAATCGTAATCAATAATTAAAAAGTAATGTTCTAAGTGGAAAGAAGATACTCTAGTGTAAGTACCTGTACTGAACTTTAGTTGCGAAATAAGTAGGCTTGAAAAACTGCTGGTGAAAGCCTGCATAACAAGGCTTTTCTAGTGATTCGGAAATAAGCAAAAACGATTGGGAACCTTTGATGATTTTGGAGATGAGTTTGTAGACGTAAGGATGTTTTTTGAAGAAAATGTAGCCTAATAAATGCATCTGTAAAACTGGAAAATCAGATAAAAATTAGAACACAAGAAAAGAAGTCTAGATCGTAAAATTTTAGTACTTTACGATTTTTCAGCAGCTTTCGACACAGTCCCACTACGACTAATAGTTCAAAATCTTTCAATATGCGTTTAAAAGTGTAGCAATGCAAAAGCAAAATGCAGGAGCTAGACATGGACTTAAAATACAAAAAAAAAAAAATGATTCTTGTAAAAGGCGGGATATACGTTATTTTGTTCAAGTACAAATGTGCCACTCGATGAAAAAAATACGGTTGAAAGATTTGGTAGGTCACTCCAGCTAAAAAAAAAATAACATAATCAGAACAAAAAAAAACAAAAGAAAAACAGTAAATTTTAGACATAAGAACATAAATCTATAGACTGTTTCAATTTTACAGGCCAGGAATTCTCGCTGATGAAACAAAAATAATCCTCCCATTCACTCAAGAAATATAATTGTTGTTTAATTTTCTAGAAACAAGTGAATCGAAATCTGCAGACATTTAAAATTTTTCCTTAGTCAACCAAATTTAACGATCCAATTAGTAAAAATTAGTAAAAAGGTGTTTGCCTCTATCAATAAAACTTACAAGGGGCAATAGTTCCAGTTCAATAAAATAAGGAGGGGAGGAGGAACAGATATATTGGATTTTTTTTCTTACTAAGATGCAAACAAAAAAGGAAAAGATATTTTACAAAGTCTAGGGGTCAATTTCCCTCCTTCAATTGGCATCCCTTGTAAGTACAGCATCTGAAAGATTTTATTTTAATGATGGGTTGCTGCTTATAACATAAATCACGGGGATTGGCAGATGACAAAAATAAAACCCAACCCAAGACAAAAATTTCAGGGTTTGTAAAATGAAGGATGTAAAATCAAATGAGTCCCAAGATGTGCCGTAGAATAGCGTTTTCATGTAAAAAAAATCAGAATTGTAGTAATAATTTCCCACTCACTTCTTTGGTCGGTTCCTCAATAAAAAAAAAAAATATGTAAAGAAAAACACGATCAAAAATATTTTTTTTAAGGTCAAACGAAAATTCTGAAAAATAAAGCGAATATTTCGGGAGGACAGCCGCCTCTCTTCTTCAGAGCGAATAAAAATTTTCAAGGGAAAAAAACGTTAAAATACAAAGAAAACCAAAATAATGCGGAGAACCAAAACGGAGAGTCAACCTGGGGAGCCAATACGATATATACGGAGGAGAAGCTAAGGCTTGTGGCTCCGAAAGTGTCAGATTTCTGCAATTTTACCTCCACCATCTACCATTTTCTGAACAGCCATCTTTTGAAATTATGTCTCAATTGTAACTATACCCCCCCCCTCTCCGGATAAATTTTGCGTTTGCACTTTGTGGTATTTCAGCAATATTTATTTATATCAAAATAAGTTCAAAGCCTAATTAAGATACATCAGAAAAAAATGATTTCAGTAAAAAATTTATTACCACCAAACTGAATAAACACGTTACCCTAACTTTATTAACAGACGGATGTCATGGATTTATTTTTTAACTTAGCCAGGAATGGCGATTCGGGAGAAAGGGTTAATTTCCCTTAAAATTTAAAAAAAAACACTTTTTTGTAATTTTTTTTTATTTTCGTTAATACAACTAAAAAAAATACTATATGCTCTCTTCCACTGGATTCTGAGAAATACTATTTTTTTGCATCTTCACAAGAAAACGGAAACAATCCTTGCCCTACCTCCTCCATTTTTATGAATTAGTGTCCCACAGCCTTGAAAGGGAAGACAGACATATTTAAAAAAAAAATCTAAATAAAAAAAAAACGATCAGAAATTAAATAAAAAAAACAAGTTTTTTAAACTGAAAGTAAGGAGCGACATTTAAACTTAAAACGAACAGAAATTATTCCGTATATGAAATGGGCTGTGCCCTCCTCAACGCCTCGCTCTTTACGCTGAAGTTTTTATTGTTTAAAAAAAAGAGTTGTGAGAAAGTCAAACTTTAGCGGGAAGAGCGAGGCGTTGAGGAGGGCACAGCCCCTTTCATATACGGAATAATTTCTGTTCGTTTTAAGTTTTAATGTCGCTCCTTACTTTCAGTTTAAAAAACTTGTTTTTTTTATTTAATATGCTAAGAGTCAAGGCTCCAACTGAACTTTCATGTCGTACACATCCCCACAGCAAGGTGGCTAAGTAATTAAGCATTAATTGTATGGTAAATTAATGGATGGAGAATCGTATGAATGAAAAAAAAAGATTTTAGGAAAAAGGTAGATAAAATGTACTAGGAGAGAAAAAAATATGTATGTGAGGAATTATAAAAGTTGAAAGCTATGGAACGTCGAGTAAGAGGTAAGATAGATAGGTAGTAAAATGAAGTAATAATAGAGAAATAGGGGCAAATTAGATTACAAATAAGCAAAGAGTCTTATATAAAGAAAAAGAAGAAAGAAACAGGATTGATTTTTTTTTCTTTCAGGAGTAGGAAAAAGAAACAAAAAGCGGTTTGATTCTATCCATTACGTGATGTATCAGCAACCTATTAAACGAAAGAGAAAGAGAACGAAAGAGAAGAGGAAACGCAGAAAGGAGGACCAAATACCGCTGGATAAAAGAAAGAAAAGAAGAAGAATTTAAAATATGCATTAGAAAATGATTTTGTATTTTTTTCAATATTATAGTCTCTTTTTGATAAAAAAAAAAAAAAAAATTAAGCAGCAGGCCTCAAAGCAAATCACTGCAAACAAATTTGATTAATTCAGCTTCGTAGAGTTTAAGAAAAGAAATGACATAACTTTTATTCAAACTTTACCACACAACACCGTTGAAGCAAAGACTAAATAGTGAGCCTGTCATGTCAATTTGACATTTTATTGCGCTAAATATCATAAACTATGTGTTCCACTTTATTTTCATTGACCAAAACACTGAAACAACCTAAGAAGTCCCGAAGACTGATAAAAATCCCTTAAAATTCCCAAATCCTCGAGTTAAACAGTTCGCCCCGAGAAGGTAAAAAAATGCCTACTTTAGGGAAGATTTCCCTAAAGAGAGAGAACCAATGCGGTCAGTCAAATGGGTACCAACGGGTAATTTTACAAATTATCCCCTTTTCGAAGCACCCGCTTTTCAGAACCCTACTTAGCCACTGTCATTATCGTAGCTTCCAATAGTCTAATCTTGGCACACAAACCTATATTCCTATTGTTCAAAAACTGAACTTTGGAAACACACCCCGGGCGTTTGTTTTCTAATTTCTACGTCCTCGCTGCATCCAACAAGTTTATTAATAATTCAACTCAAGTTAGTAAACCTATTCACTTGATCGATCTTCTCGTTACCTAACATGACCTCTTTAACATCATTTGTCTAAGTGACTTCGTCTTCTTAACATTAATTTTCAAACATATTTTTTCACCCTTAATTCTCAGAACTTCCAAAAATTTATCCATTTTATCTAGGACACCTAGAATAATCTGCATAAATATTTCATTCCATGTTCTTCCATAGACTTTGCTGGTTCAATAGGTCAAAGTCCATCAAAATGATCCGTATTATATTTTTAATAGAATACATGCTTTTATCTTAATTTTGTTAGGTCAAATACCAGGCAAGTAGCTTAAAGGATCCCTTCCAAATAATCCATGTAAAAGGGAATAGGACACAACCCTGCTTAGCTCAGGATTTAGGATTAAATCAGCAGCTAACCTCACTTCTTATCATATCCGCAACAATATTGCTCTTGTATATACCCCTAATTACTTTAATGTTCTTTCCAGGTATCAAACAGTTCGTGGTAACGATCTGTAAGTGTAACTAAAGAGCCACTCAGGTCATTAGTAACCGAAACTCTAAAAAACAGAATTTTGATAACAATAGATATATCAAAAGAATTAACTATGTATGCTGATTCCAAATACATAAGATTCCTTAAGTTTCATGTTACCCGTCGAAAGTTAAGAGCCTGAGAAAGTGTGCTTTATTTTCGAAAAAGGGGAGAAACACCCCCAAAAAGTCATGGAATCTTATTGAAAATCACACACTGGGATTCAGCGTATAAGAGACTTATATTGCAGAGGTTTCAAGCTCCCGTCTGCAAAAATGTGGAATTTTCCATTTTTACCAGAAGAAAGAGCACGGATGCGTGTTTATTTTTGTTTGTTTTTTGTTCTTTCCAGGGGTGATCGTATCGAACCAGGGGTCCTAGAAAATCGGGAGAGGACTCGTTTAAAAGGAAATTAAAAACTATAGAGCCATTTTTAAGTGACGAAAAATATTGGAGGGCAACTAGCCCTCCTTCCACGTCCATTTTTCCCCATAGTCAGTCGATCACAATTGTGAGATAGTCTTTTTATTCAACATACTTGAAAGTTCCGTTAACTGTCTTTGGGGATGACACGATCCCGAAGAGCCCCCAAGGAAATACATTTTTTGGTGAGGGAGGATTTTCTGCGGGGGAATTTTTTACGGGGAGAATTTTTCGTTGGGAGGAAAAGTTTCTGAAGGTGAGCTTTCGAGGGAAAATTTTACACCAGGGGATTTAGCCAGAATTCCTATTTAAAAATTCCTATGCCAGAAGTCCTATTCCTATATCCCCCCCCCACACACACATACATTACTCTTACACTATACTACTCACACTCATTCCAAGTTTTACAATTAGTGCTACAGTCTTGTTTACAAAACAGAATCTGGAAAATCAAACTTTTGGAATAAACTATAAAAATAAGCCCATTCTTAGGATGATGGATATTACAAAATGATATAAAATCTGAAAAAGTTAAGAGAAATTGTAATAATCTTGCAACAATACAAAAGAGGAGACAAAGATCGCATTTCTGTTTGTATGTTGAAACAGAAGAAATACTTGAACGTATTTGCTTGAATATCAATAATGTATTCCGTTCGTAATTTTTGGGTAAAACAATAATTCAAAATTTATGTGTGATTAACAAATCAGATGGAAAATTTAAGTCATGAATTTTTGAGCTTCGAATAGATGGACATCTTAGAATAGTGGTTTTCCTATTTCTATTGCAAAATAATATAAGCAACTTGGCAAACGACCCTCTTTCTGCTCGTCTGCTTGAAAAAATGAAAATAAATATATGCACTCTCTTTAAACCAAAGTGTCTCTTAAAACTAAGAATTACAATTTCAATATTTAATTTAAATTGTGTAAACAATAAATACAAAAAATAAATACATATTATATAACTTAAAATTAGAACCAGCCCATAGGATGCATGTTATTACGATGCCCGTGGAAATGATCATGTATATGTGGAGCTAGATGATTCACCCTGAAAATAGAAATGGAAATAAACACTGCCATCAACTTCAAGTGTCCTACGTAAGTCAAGTGGCATATGGCATCCTATGTAGGTCAAGTGGCATCAACTTCAAGTAGCATGTAATGTTCAAGCATGTGAATAAAATCAGAATTACATACAGCACTAATTATATATCCCGTTCTTAATTTGTTGAGCTGAAGAATATTCAATTTTCAAGCGTAAATCTTAGTGATTGACCAGACAGAGACTTAAAACCTTTGTGGCGACAAGTTACACAGTGTAGTAATGTACAACGTTCACATAGACATTTTTTTCTTTATATAGATTCATTTTGCAAATTTTTAAATTATTTCAATCTGAAAGTATGTACAGTTGTACTTATAGGAAGTGCACAGTCTGTGCAAGTTGTACGGATAAAATACGCATTTAAGCATTTTTATGGCGAGGGTCTGTAGATATGTTTCAAAATGGGAAAAAGTCTGCAAAACACTGCAAACATTGCAAAAAGTCTGCAAAACACTCTGCATATTATTAAAGACGAAAAAACAAGACAGGCAACACCAGACCGTTGTGTCTGACTCTTATATTTTAGCGAATGTTGCAAAATGTCCACATTTGTTCTCTCTCTCTCCTTTTAATCAAATAGTTGTGGCCTTAGACACGAATAAATAGGTCGAACGCTTGAACACTCTTACAAAAAAAAAAAAAAAAAAAAAAAAAAAAAAAAAAAAACTCAACAAGTACCGGCAGCAGAAACAATAGGAAAAGTTGGCGACTCCTTCTTGATGCTTTTGTCACCGTGGACCATGGGTCACATGGGTCACCGTGGGTCACCGTGAACGCACAGGTGGGACAGCCGGATCTAAGGTCTAAGGTGAAGCTAGACTACTGATAAAAAAAAACATTTCCCAAAATTTAAGAATGGAATTGGACAAAACCCATCAGCTTCTTTCTTACACATTTGTTTACGTCACAATGTTGTTTTCTTAAAAAGTTTTCTTGTCACCACAACGGTAAATTTAAAATTCTGAGATGATAACGTATTATTGTCAATGGAGCCGTTTTATTGATTATAAAAACAGGCTACTTCATGCATTCTCATAAAGGATCAACTGTTCCCCAAAACATTCTAAATAGTAGCATCTCTATCACAAATTAAATAAAAAAAAACAAGTTTTCTTAACTGAAAGTAAGGAACAACGTTAAAACTTAAAACGAACAGAAATTATTCCGTATATGAAAGGGGCTGTCCCCTCCTCAACGCCTCGCTCTTTACGCTAAAGTTTGTCTTTCTCACAACTCTATTTTTTTTAAACAACAAAAAAACTTTAGCGTAAAAAGTGAGGCGTTGAGGAGGGAACAGCCCCTTTCATATACGGAATAATTTCTGTTCGTTTTAAGTTTTAACGTCGTTCCTTACTTTCAGTTAAAAAAACCTTTTTGTTTTGTTTAATTTTTGAATGTTTTTGAATTAATTCAGGTTTTGATTTTGGCTCACCGTACATGAATAACTAAAACAAAATTTTCATATTAATTTACTTTTATTTGGTTAAAAGGCTTTCTTGAAAGTTGCTTAATTTTATTTACCAACGTTTTTACTAGTAATAAATACACGTAACTGACGAATAAACTGGCGTAGCACAGTTCTGAATTCATATAATTTCAACACGTATATTAGGGGGCTCGCCCCCTAGTCAATACCTTGCTCTTGAAGCTAAAGTTCGAATTTTGTTCCAATTCTTTAAAAATGGCCGCTTAATCACAAAGGCCGTTAAATAGAATAAATACCTCTTATGAAAGTACTAAAAAAACTTTGGCTTAAAGAGCGAGGTATTGACTAGGGGGAGAACCCAATCATATATTTAATATTCTCTGTTCGTTTTAAGTTTTGATGTTGCTGCTGTTGCAGTTAAAAAACTTGGTTTTTTTTATATTTAATTTCTGATCTTTTTTAAATAATGCTGGGAAATCCAGCGTCCCCTTCATAGTAATGTCCCTTCCGCCATGAAAACTTCCTTCATGGAAAGATCCTCCCACATAACCTCCGACCCACTCCCCCCCCACTACCAGAAAAAAAACTGAAAACGTCTGTATACTTCCCAATAACCAATACTATATGTTAACATTGGGTAAAGTTCATAACTTTGAGACCTCCCCCCGGGTAGCTCGGGGGATTAAGTGATCCTAAAACACATACTTATAATATCTTCGAACATGCTGAACAAAGTGGCTACCTCAAAATTTTGATCGGGTAACTTTGGGAAAACAATGAGCGCGGGAGGGGGCCTAGTTGCCCTCCATTTTTTGGTCACGTAAAAAGGGCACTAGAACTTTTTATTTTAATTCCAATGAGCCCTCCTACGATATTCTAGGACCACTGGGTCGATACGATCACCCCTGGGGAAAAAATAAATAAATAAATAAACACACATCCGTGATCTTTCTTCTGACAAAAAATGCAAAATTCCACATTTTTGTAGATAGGAGCTTGAAACCTCTACAGTAGGGCTCTCTGATACGCGGAATATGATGGTGTGATTTTCATTAAGGTTCTATAACTTTTAGAGGGTCTTTCCCCCTTTTTTCGAAAATCAGCCAAATTTTCTCAGGCGCGTAACTTTTGATGGGTAGAACTAAATTTGATTAAACTTATATATTTAAAATCAGCATTAAAATTTGATTCTTTTTATGTATCTATTGGTATCAAAATACCGTTTTCTAGAGTTTCGGTTACCATTGAGCCGGGTCGCTCCTTACTTAAAGTTCGTTACCACGAATTGTTTGATTGCAATTTTTCAGCATTGCAAATTGCAACAATGACACTGTTTCTATCATACAAACACACGTGTGTGCTTAAATAATAATAAGATGGCACAATGGTACCGGTTACATTAAATGTACTTAGGAAGGGCTTTTGAATACTAGGTGACCTAATTTGCTTGTTTTTTGTTGTTGTTGTTATAGGATAGGATCTAAGATTGTTATAGGATTGAAGTAAAGTATATAGTAGGAGGATTTTTTTTTACTAATTTTGTGAATAAACAGGACTAATGCATTTTTAAACTAAATACACCAAATACTAAAAAGCAAATATCGTCAAAGACTGTTCCAGCAATAAAAGAGGGTAACATTGACAATAATCCCAAATTATTTACCTAAGCTAAGAATGGGTTTAGTACACCAGCATATACGATTATCTGGTTTAATTTTGGGCTAGAATTCTTGGTACTTATTAAGAATCCAGAAAAGACGCGATATATTGTATAGCGAACATGAAAAAATAAACTAGTCAAGCAGGTTTACAATATTTAAACGTTAGTTTTTTTGGGGTTGTAGGGGCAAAAAAAGGTACCTAGGTTAGGTTATGCATTTACTATATGCTTTGCTGTACCCCCCCCCCTAATGTGCAAATATATAGCCTAATTTTGTTCATAAACTATTATTTTTTCATCCTATTTTGTTTTATTTCATTAACATTAACGAAACTTCACTTCTCGCGTCTTCTCTGGATTATCAATATGTACCGAATTCTTAAAATTGTAATGCGCGAGAAGGTACCCACTTTCTGTCACATAATGTACATCTGAAAACGCCATTTGTGCTGCAGTTTTTCCACTCTTGGCACAGTTTTTGCCACGCTTGGCAAGTGCCGCCAGGTGTATGTGATTTACGAAAGTGGGTTTCCCTCGGTCAGAAGTAAAGAACAAGAAACAATAAAAAGTTGTTTTTTTTAATAGTGAAAAATGGAAAATTTTACGAAGTAATTTAAAGGAAGAGTTTTAATTAAATCATCACCAAGTTAAAAGTTTTTTAAATTAATTTTAAATTAATATTAAGTTTTTTAAGTTTTTTTAACTTAATGGCACCTCCAGTCAACTTGTAACTCACTATATTTACTCGGGTTACAGAGGTTTCTTGTTAACATTACAAAAAGAAGAAGATTGTAACCATTTAAAAAATAGATTTATTGCTAAAGCACGTGTCATAGACTTTTTTCGATAAAAATAAAAGAAATATCACCTCTTTAATTATTTGATACTACCACAAAATCAACCAACAAAGATAGGAAAATCAATCCTGACTAAAACTAATTGTTCTTATTTCTTCAACTTTTGAGGTACTTACACAAGACTTCCAAGACCGCCAAGGCCACCATGTGGTCTTTGGGGGTAGCCTCCGTATCCATGTCCATATTGGTTATAACCTCCGTATCCGGGACTATATCCTCCTGGTCTCCCATATCCACCACTGTTATACCCATTAAATCTGTTGCCATGAAAAGCACCCGGATAGTTGTATCCAGACTGTCCACCAAAGTTGCCTGATCCTTGGTTATAGTTACCATTTGGTGAGTTTTCTTGTATTGCACTGTTTGCTGCGTTTTGGACTATTCCAGTACTTGTAGTAGCAGAGCCACTGCCCAGGTCAATATTGGCTTGTGCATTATTGTTAGTTATATCTTGATCAATATTATTGATTTTTTGCACTTGGATGTTGATCAAGCCCATCCCACCATTTTGATAAAGAGCATTGTCACCATCATTAGCACCCGCTCCCACCAGTGGTAATGACTGGGGAGACACATACGCCACTGAAGAAAGAACTAGGAACAGTAGAACCTATAATTGATAAGAATAAGCGTGTCAATAGCCAATCTCAAATTATCAATAGCAAATTATTAAATTAAACGAAACAATTTTTTTCAAATTAAAGTAAGGAGTAAGATTGAAACTCAAACCGAAAAGGAATTATTACGTATATGGGGGGGGTGCCCCCTTCTCAGCTCCTCACTCTTCACACCAAAGTTTGTTAGTGCTTTAAAAAATCTTCTTTTTGTTCTCATTAAAAGACCCTTGTGTTTCAAAAGTCGCTATTAAAGAATAGGGATAACGTTCAAACTTTAGCATAAAGAGCGAGGTGTTGAGGAGGGGCAACCCCCTTCATATACGTAATAATTTCTGTTCATTTAAAAATTCAATGTTGCTCCTTACTTTCAGTTGAAAAAAACTGTTTGTTTTTCAATTTAATTTCTGATGGTTTTTTAAATAATCCTGAGAAATCCGGCTCTACCAAGGAAAAATCTCCCTCTTGCCACAGAAAGATCATCTAGACAATTCAATCCCGGTGAAAATTTTATCCAGGACAATTACCCTTAACATCTCTTAACACGTAAAATTGAGTCGGTAAAGAGAAAATAGGACAAATGAAAAGAATTTCGTATAGGAATTCTGGCAAATTCCCCCAGTGTAAAATATCCCCTGAAAAACTCAATCCCAGAAAATTTCCCTCCCCCTGGAGAATTTCTATCCGTCCATCCACCCATGTAAAATTCCCGCAGCAGAAAATTAACCACACCTCACCCAGACGAAAAATGTCTGCATACTTCCCAATAAGAACTACTATCCGCAAACAATGGGGAAATTTTATAACTTGAAGACCTATCCCCAGGCTTTGGTTATCTTCAAAGGCATAGTTTTTAGACTTTTTAACTGTGCTAAACAAAATGGCTTTCTCAAAATTTTGATTGGACGATTTTTGGGAAAAAGGAGCGTGGGAGGGGTGTAAGTTGCCCTCCAGTATTTTTGGTCACCGAAGAAGGGCACTTTAAGTTTAAATTTCGTTTGAATGAGCCGTTTCCCGATATTTTAGGACTATAGGTTCATTGCAATGACCCCTGGAAAAAAACAAATAAATGCACATCCGTGATTTTTCTTCTGGCAAAAAAATTGGTGTAATTTTCATTAAGATTCCTTGACTTTTAAAATTAGAAAAAAAAATTTCAGAATCGTATCTTTTGAATGATAACACTAAACTTAATGAATCTTATATATTTGGAATCAATATAATAAGCCGATCTTTTGGTATAAAATGTTGATATCAAAATTTCGTTTTTTAAAGTTTCGGTAACTATTGAGCCGCATAGCTCCTTACTTACAGTTCAATACCGCAAATTGTTTGTTACTATTAATATTTACTTATAAGCCGTCCTGGCTAAGTGGACGTGCGCTGGGTTGAGTATTCTTTGTCCATGGGGCACGGGTTCGATCCCTGGCATGGCCAATTATTTGGTTTGTGACGCGGGTCAGTGGTGTGACTCTGTAAGCTTAGCCAGAGTCAACCCAGCTCTAAATGGGTACCTGGAGAAATATGGGGAAGGTGAGCAGGAAGGGTATGCGAAAGCGCAGGATGGCTGGCCCCCAGTCCCCCCCCATTGCACTTCCTGGCTGAAGGGCCAAGAAACTTAGATCAGCACCGCCGGTTTGGACCCTAAGGGTCTAGTGCTGCCATACTTACTTTACTTGCTATTAATATTTACTGAAACTCTCTTTTAGTAAATACAAAGCTCTGAATCAAGCTAAAAATTAAAAAAAATATCACGCTTGGGGACAGAAAACTATGGTCAAAATTATTTAACAATATAATCAGCTATAGCTTAAGCTGCTTTTAATAGTACGTGTGAAATTTCTAATGCAAAGTGGTGAAGCTACGGTACGTTAAGCGTAACCTTCACACTAGGTTATCGTAAAAATCCATAGAACCATGAGAACCATAGAATCCATCGTCTCAGATCTTTATTCAAAAAAAAAACCGAAATGGAGAAGAAGATTTGGAGAAGGAGAAGGAGACAATCTTATGGCTAATGCAACAGGATGGTCTGTGACAAAACGACGGAGTGAAAGACTTTCTAGGATAAGGAGATACAGGGCCCGTACAATTTTTGCTGAAAGTAATAAAATATGTTTTCGGCCAGAAAAATCTTGTCCAAGGAGGACACTCAATTAAGGCAACCAGGCTCACCAGAAGTAAATGTAGCTATGGCTCTGTAATATTTGGCTACGGGAGTTTCAATGGCTACGGTTCATTATGACTTTTACCTAGGAATATCAACAGTATGTGATATTCTTAATCATACTCTAAGGCAATTGGTTTCTAGCATAGCCTTGGAGTCTCAAAAAAACATTTGACTATGATGTATATTACCAAAAATTCTCAAGATGCAAGTAAATCAATGTCTCAAGTCAAATAGCTTATCAAAAACATATCATTGAGACCAATAAGGGTTTACAGAAAAATCTGTCAGAAAATAAGACAACAAAATTAATTACAAGTAGATATTTCTACTAGAAGTCTTTATTGTAATTTAGTGTTTAGTGAAAAAAAGAACTTCAATAAACCTTGTTGAGGCTTAATCATTATTTTAACGAAATCCATATTTTTATTTAATAAGCACTGATGAATGATTTTAATTGAGTACTTAGTGAGGCTTGTCTTTTCTATTTAGTATTGAGAACAATAGGCTCCTTCTCCGCCCTATTAATCCAAAAAGTAAATTCCGAGGAAAATATTGATATATTAAAAATATTGGATATCTGTCACCAGTTTACCTTAGCAGTCATAGCTGGAAGACTTAACATCCATTAGAAAAACAAATGATTTATATTAACAGATACTCTATTGCATATAGGCTGTACTGATGGAGAAAATGTGGGAATACAATGCTCCGGAATGCATGATAATTAAGACAATAATGCACAGTCAGCCCGTTACAATAAAATTAAAAAACAAAAAAAAATTATATAACAACTTTCGGGGTAGACCCTACTGATGTGGACAAGACAAAGAAGAATTGTGGGGAAAAAGGTGACTTCCTATCCGCGTTGGATGATTATTTTTGTGATGATGATTATTGATGATAAATGATGATTATTTCCCTTAATTTCCAAACATAAACTTACGTAACGTATAGTTCATATGTTATAAACCTACGTTACGTAAGTTTATACGTTATAAACAACGTTCGTACACGTTATAAACAACGTTATAAACTTACTTATGTTGACCTTGAACCTGTGTTTAGTTCAAGTCTAATTGTCATTGCCTATTTGAAGTGCGCAATTTGCTCGTACCCAGGACACTAGGTAAGAGGGAGGTACCCCAAACCCAGTCTCCCCAAAATTAATTGATTATTTCGGTTGTTCTCATGCTTTCATGTAATATACCGGTTTTGCTAAGCTGACCAATATGCCCTTGCACTCTCTGAAAGACGAATTCCTATATGAACAACTCTAAATCCCTCCCCGCGATATATGGATCTCCCTCTTAGACTCAGCACCCTCTATTGATATGGTTCTTGAGGTGCTTGGAAGTTTTGGTTCTTTTTGTTTCGTATTCCTTTTTTTTTTTTTTTAAATGTGCTACATCACCGCTGTTCCTTCGCCGAAACAGATCGAAACTCGAAATTTTTATACGAAACTTCTTTGTTTCCAGATGAAACTTATTCTTGATGGAACCGAAAGATGTTTTTTTCCGAGTTTTCCACTCTCCTAAAATCTATTTATTCAGTTATTCATTCATTTATAATGACGCCTCAAGACTTCAAAGGTCCTCACATCGGCGTTTTCGCAGCTGGGTTTGAACCCTGGGCCATTCATGTCCAGGCAAGGATCAATCTATTGTTCCGCCACAGGACTCCCAAAATGCATGACGTATATAAATATTCTTTGTAATTACTGGAGCATTGTGCTGCCCCCTAGCGATGTGAAAAAATGTCATATATCCTGCTGATTACCTTTAACCATCACCAGTGTATATTGCTTGCCATTCTAAAATCAACTTGCTATTGCCAATAGTCTCTTGTGCCACGGACCGCGAAGGTAAAATCCGACTTCTTGAATTGATTAAGTGCAAATTTACGCATCCATACATTCCTTCAAAAATTAAAAATAAATCGGGAATTCAATTTTCAACTAATAAAAGTTCTATATACAGTTATGCAGTTTTTGGAAGGTAAGGGCTGCTAAATTAAAAAAAAATCAAGTTGATGAAAAATCAGCAAAAATAAGCGCAAAACATATGGTACTAAAAAGCCTAAAAAGGAGTAGCTCTCCTTTGAAGGTTTAGTTATCTTTGAAAATTAGCAAATTGGTAATGTTTGAATGTTTACAGACTAAAAGCACTCTCAAATTTCACAAATTTGCTTCACTTGTCTATTTTTACGGTTCAATGTGGAAACACTGGCAAAAATTCGATACTGCCTTCAAAACATTATAATGTTGGACAACTAGATGAAAAATTTGAAGAAAAGTCTTCGGATACGAATAGTGCTAACGTCAGTCTAAAAGGCAAAAAATGTTTGGTTTTTTCACTGTCCTTTTTACTTTAAAGAATAATTCTGCTCGTGAACCGATGTGGTCGTGGGTCAGGTAAGATCTAAGAGCCTAAGATATATAACTGTGTCCTAAAGGTAAACAAATATCGAGAATATAAAGAGACTGAGGACTAGAGCTTCTATTTGGTTGACCTGATGTTAAAACTGACTGAAAACTTAAATTAAAAAAGATTAAAGGTCGTCCTCGTCTCGGGTGGGAGGACGTCATAAAGAAAGATTTAAAGGAAATGGGAACTACATGGGAGGATGTAAAAAGGGATATTTTGAATAGATTGGGGTAGAGGAGGAGCGTGCGTAGCTGTGTTGACCTCAGGCGGCTTGGTGCTGAGGTGAACTGTTAGTAGTAGTAGTTAGTAGTAAGAATAAAATAGAAATTTACTTACGAAATACATTTCCTTAGTCCTTCCTGTTGTCTTTGCAAGTTAGAACTACCAATTACAGCCTATTCATTCCGAGTTTTAGAAAGTTTTATCCTATGAGACGAAATCAAGAAAATAGATCCAATTCACTTTCAGCAAAACCCAACCCGCTTATATGGGGCAGGGTGATTCAACCCTGTACTTAATTACAAATCTCAAATGTATGTCATCCGAACCACTTATACTTTCAAAAGTAATTTTGGTAAGTTACAAGCATTTAGTGTTCTTCAAAGATTGCAAGGCCAGTACACGGAAATAATGGAACCCCTTAGAAATTTGGTGAGTGCAATATTTTAAGCCCCTTGTCCTGTAAAAGGGTATGCAGCCCCTTCAAAAAACTGAATATACTAATTAGTTAATTCCTGAGCTAGTAACTTAACCACAACTTTTAATCCATTTATATTACCATATTTTGCTTGAAACACCTCAATATTATTCTCTTTCCGGTTATCAAACCTTAAAAATGATAAGAAGTCATACGATTATGTTTTAAGATAGAAAAGCCAAGCCTGACAATAAAATGATTAAAAATTACGGTAGTTTCCCATTATATGGGCCTTTACAAGGAAACCAGTTACGAAAAACTCGTTTTTGGCGGGGTAATTCAAGACACCGCTATAGAGTAATGGACATGCATAGCGTGGTTTTCATTTTGTATACGATATTTAAACTGTTATTTTTTGGGGTCTAGGGGGGGAGGTACCTATGTTAGGTTACGTATTTAATATATGCAATGCTTTACCCCCCACATCCACTCCTAATGTGTACATGTATAGCCCAAAATTTGTTTATAAACTGTTATATATTCATCCTATTTTCTTTTATTCCATTAGCATTAGCCAAACTTGACTTTTTAGAAAGGCCCATATAATGGGAAAGTACCAAAATTACTAATAAAATAAGACACATTCGCGCGAATTTACAAAATTGTAGGAATACTAGTTGAGGACTTCGTAAATAGTGACGAAGACCACACTGCCTTTCCATTACACAAAAACAAGAGAGGTAATGAGGAAACTTTTGATGAAAGTTTTCTGAGCCTATATTAGGTGAGATCAATGAGGCTCTTTCAATTTTATTTTATGATTTAGTTTGAAAACTTACGTTATTAATAAAATTTTTCGAATACATTTGTTTTCTTTTTATTTGTTTTATTTAGTTTATCCTATTATACTGCTGATGACTGCTATTGCATATATAGTCGAAATATCTATTTAGGTTGCATTCACTATGTTATTCACTCTCTTCACAAATTTTCTCCTTATCTTTTTTTGTTTTGTCTGTGGACTCTGTGGCTCAACTTTTTGGCCTCCAAGGCACGAGATTTGGAATCCAAGATCTGGTTTCCCGATTTTTATCCGTGGAGTCTGTTTCCAGAGTCCCGATGATGTAAAACAGTAGTTCTTAGTCGCTAGCCCTTCTCCAAAAAATAAAATAAAATAAAAGCAGACATTAGACATAAGAGATATTTATTTAAAACAAACTTTTAAACGTTAAAATCTTAATTAAAAACCCCAAATATTATGCTAAATTAATATGATTTCACTTCCCAGTATACAATTTCAGTTATTGATGTCCATGTAAGCATAGATTATACATACAGTGCAGAGGCCATGACACCATAGCTCGCGTTAATAGTAGCCCCGAAATACATATGTTCGAGTGATTTCTAAGAAGTCAGAGAGCAAAAAGCTTGGCCTCCTGCCACCTCCTCCTAGCTTCCCGCTCCATATTGTCTGGCTAGATTAAACTCAGAAAGTCTCAAAACTCTCTTTTATGTTAGTCATTCTTAGGGCAACCTAGGGAGAAAAAGGAAGATTGCAAAATGAATTTTAGCTATACTACAACTTAGGCTACTAACCTAGATGATATTTTGTGTCATGAAAAGGAAGTTTTCTTTATAGGTATTTGTCGCCATTTGCACAACCATTTTTGCAGTCCCGATCGACAGAGAAGGCCGTGATGATGTTTTCATGGTGTCTTCAAGGCCATCCGGGGTATCAGGTACCGATGTACAACGTGTCACTGGGGTTCGTCAAAGCGTCAAAAATAATAACCTGTCTCTGAATGGACAGGATTTTAGCAGTGGTCCCCAACTCCAGCAAAGCATTGACAGCGCCATGGCCGCCGCGTTATCTCCACTTCACATGTTCAACACTCCGAATTACGGTGCCTATCCCCAGGCTTATATAGATCAAGTAGATTTATCCTACCCTCAGTATCCTTTTATGGGTCCATCCATGATAAGCGACCCTATATTTGAGAATCCAGGAATGGTAGGAGGAGTATTGCCCGTGGGGTTTATGCACATTCCTGTGTAGTAAGTATTACCATTTTACATAAATACATGAACTATTTGGTACGTATTATATGAAAAAGATTTTTTCCAAAAAATCTCCCCCCACAAAAAAATATGTTAACGCCCCTCCCCCAAGAAGTCATGAGCTTTGGCCCAACTCAGGAAGCCCAATATTCTTCTATATTGAAGAACAAAATTTTCTGATAAGAGTGTTAGCTGTAAAAACAGACACAAATGGAGGATTCTGTATTTGGAAAGGGGGGAGGGGGTATTTAGTGAAGTCGCCCATCTTTAAAATTAATGGACACATTTTTTTGAACTATGACGGATGTATACATAACTAGTAGGAAACGGCATACATATCAGTTCCTAAGGGAGACAGTATCAATCCCCCACCCCCTCACAGCACATGCCTATGTAAGAAGACTATTATGTTGCTTAAGAATGCATATAGTATACTGGGGGAGCTTGATCGCCAACGATGTTTTGAATGGTCAAATCTATTAAATCATACGCATCGTACCAAAGGTCCCGAGATTAATGTAAACGAAATAGCACTTAAGTATTGTAGCAAACACACCCAAGAAGTGAGGTTAGGCTAATGTTAATGGAACAGTTCTTACTTCATAGTAGGCTATGCAGAATAATTGTCGCTAAAATATTTTGCATGAAGACCCGCTATACTTTACCTCCCTCCCCCGCCCCCCCCTAATGTACAGATATACAGCCCAAATTATTCATTTTCAAAGCATTTCTGCCACCCGTAACTGGTTTTTCCGGTTTTTGTTTCGTCAAAGTTGATTCAATTTACAGCTACACGGGTTGAAACAATTTCTCCCTTTTTTTCTTTTTTTTTACAGGCTTTGCGGTACCATCACAGATGATTCCGAGACGCATTGTGAGAATAGCTGGAAAATATATAATTCGGGCTATATATTTGCACATTAGGGAAGGGGCTGGAGAGGGGGTGTGTGTAAAGTATATTGGGTCTGCATGCAAAATTGTTAGATACAATTATTCTGCATATTATGAAGTAAGAATTGTTTCATCAGGATTAACGTAACTGCACTTCTTAGGTGTGTTTAGTATAATTCGTAAGTACCACGAAATCAATGTAATAATATTGATGAATTATAAAATAAGTATACAGAACTAGTAAAAACAATAAAACACATACATATCAAGGTTTCTAAGTGAGGCGGGATCTATACGATCCCTCTCCGCGTATGCCTGTGTAAGAAATAAGAATACCTTAATACTGCTCAAGATTGCATAGAGTATATTTGGAGAGCTTGATGCATATTGGGAGACGCCAAAGATATTTTGAACTGTTAAATTTTCTAGATCTTAGGCGTCGTACCAAACTTCTAAACACTACGCCAATTTACAAGGTAATCAGTTTTGCAGAAGCTGACTAATTATCATTCAGAAATATATTCAATACTACTCCAGGAATTATAATTGACTAACTATTGCTCCTACAAACTAACTATTGCTTCTGAGATTCAGACGGTATTTCCCTAAAACAAATTTAACTTAAATAAGTCAGCTTGTGAGGCAAAACTGGATTTTTTTTTTTCCAATCACTGTCATGCACGTTCCTAAGATTTTATTTTCATGTGACCTCTGCTGTGATAAATATATCGCTAATATTGTAGATTATCACATGATTTTTATTATCTTTTTATTATTGTTTTGGATTGCTTCTTGCCCATCCAATCAATGTATTTCACTATATTTGACTGTATTTGATTGTTATTCAATGTTGACTGACTTGTTTCTTTGATTTCTTTGCTTCTCTCTGTTTTTTTCCTTTAATATCCTTTTTATTTTTTCTTTATGATAGATAGATAGATGCTATTGATAGATTATAGATAGAAGCATGGTCATATAAACTTCTGGGGGGGGGGCTCATTGGATTGGTAATCAGACGCTCTAGTGCTCTTTTTAAGAGTCAAAGTGGTCAGAGGGTAGCTACCCCACCCCCTCCCGACACGCACACGTCGTATTGTCCCGAAATGCATCTAAAAGACATTTTGAGATAGTCATTCTATTCAAAATAGTCTATATACCATATAACAAGGCTTTTGGGGTTGAAAAAAAAAACTCAGAGATTGGGGACAAGGATTGTTACTTATTCACAGGGGTATTTAAGGTTTCTATGGAAGGGATGGTTATTTAACTATAGGAGAAGTTCATTTTTTTTTCCTCATAATGACTATGTCAGTATAAAAGAAACTGAAAATAATTAAAAAAACTTTTTCCACAAAATAAGTTTTTCAATAAAAAGTAAAGAACTCCGTTAAACCAAAAATGAACAAAAATAGATTCAAATAATCTACCAAGCATACAACTTCCACATATCTGTATCAATAAATAAATGAAACCCAAAACAAACAGAAATTAAAATAAATAACAGAGTCGATCTCAAAACCAGCAGAAATTAATATGAGTAGGGTTTTAAAGCCCATGCTTTCTAAAAGCCAGAATATAATTTGTAATTTAATGAAAAAATTCTTTTAAATGTTTACACTTTTATTACTTTAAGAAATCAAAAATTAATTAAGATTTTAAGGAATAAATATCAGCTTATGTTTATTAAACTGACAATGCACATTTTTTTCAGTAAATTAATTTGATTTTTTTTTTCAGCAAAGTATAAATTATATTCTGGCTTTTAGGAATCTTGGGGTTTAGAACCCTATTCATATTAATTTCTGCTTGTTTTGAGCTTGACTCTTATTTATTTCAATTTCTGTTTGTTTTGGGTTTAATTTATTTTTTTACGCTGATTTGGGGGTAGTTGTATGCTTGGTAGATTATTTGACTTTATTTTTGTTCATGTTTGGTTTAAAGAAGTTCTTTTTTTTTGAAAAGCTTGTTTTGTGGAAAAAGTTTTTTTTAATTAATTGAAATGAACAGCCTAAAGTAGGAGGAACTAGTACAACCCAATAGAAGGTAGCATTAAACCAAATTTAGTGGAGGCAGTTTGTATTATATGGTTAACAAGGCAAATAACATAACAAATAATATAGTTATAATCACAAATATAACCATAAAAAACGCTTTTTACATTTCACGCTTCAACAGTTGGAGAGGGCAAATGAACATCTTGGGCAAAATTAGGTCCTGAGAAGAGAAAATAAGGTTTGAAGGGGTCAAGTACATCTTTTTTTATATAAAAATTTACGCTCCTGTTTTGTTCCCCTTTCCTAGGAGTAGATTCCTGCCCTAAATGAACCGTTTTGTTCCTGTTTAGATGTATAGATAGATAGATAAGATTTTATGCACTATTAATACACATATACTGTGCTAGTCCCCCCCCAAAGACTCCTTGGCCTGTAAATCTTATCTAAGCTTGATTTTGGTTTTTTTTTTCGATGTAGCGTATATCTTATATGTTCGTTTCAATAAATAATTAGCTATACTTTAAAAAAAAATCTTAAATGTCTCCACGTTAATATAAATTACTTTTTACTTCATCAGAATGATGATGACCGTTTTTATAATGTTTCATGAAAAATATCAGTCACCAGGTTTTCTCAATGTACCAAGAATATTAAAATAAAACAATTATTGTGTCTTGGATCTCTCTTAGGTCTACTCCTACCTAGAAATTGCGTGTTCTTAATTTAATAGGTTGCTTCAAAATAATCAAGCTTTTTAGACAATATTACATTTTTGAAAGTGGTGCCAAGTTGAATTGAAAACAAATAAATTAAACTAATTAGTTAAATTTAAAAACGCTTTTAGTCCGAAAGAATTCCCACAATAATTATCTGTTGATCCTTAAAGGGAACCAGAGCTTCAAGGGAAGTAATATTTTCTCAAGCTTCTTGGTACCAAAATGTTTTAGCCTGGTGTTTGCTCATTTCTCCCCAGTTTCTTCTTTTTTAAGTTTGGCAACCACTGCTACCAAAAACAGCGTAACTGCAAGTGGAGGTATTTTTCGTCAAAAATTAAATTACCGAGTTTTTCTAATTTGCCTAATATATATGGTGTTGTAACTATCCACTTAACCACTAGTATCCACTACAAACAATCAGGTTTCATTTTCATTGTTCTTGATACTTCTTTAAAACCGTGTGATATTCAAATAACATGCCAGAAGTTCGGTATATTTTTCTTTCTTTTTCTAGTGCAAAGCAGGATGGGACACTTATCTTTTACTTGTCTTCTTTAGGAGAAGATGGCCTTCCCAGAGAGATCGAACTGATGACTCCTGAAGAAAAGTAAAGGTCGACATATCACCTTTCGATTCTGTTTTGTAAATGTTGTTAATAAACTCTTATTTATTTGACTTGGTGGGAAGAAAAGACTGGAATTGGCCTATGAAATTCAATCAGAAAGTTCTTCTCTTAGGACTTCAACAAACAAGACATTCTATTAACAGAAACACCGGACCCAGAATTCGTTTGGATGGGAAATATTTCTGGCAATTTTCTTAAAACAGTGATTTCTCAGTTCCTCTTTCTTAAAATCCTGTGAAACAGAATACATTGTTTTATTGTTTCTTTATTGTTTTTTTTTCAAATTTTCAAATAGAATATCAGCAAATTCCTTAAGTTGCTTTTCTTGAAAATTACCTGTATATGTAGCCTTTCCATTTGTTTTAGAACCGAAAAACAAATTCCAGTGTCAGTAAAAGCATTCGGGTGGAACTAAAGGTAGACTAAGAGGCAGGATTGGAGGCATCGAATAGATTCACCCTTAACAAATATTTCTTAATCTTTTGACTAAAGCGCTTGAAACACACGTTGAAAACGACATCAGAACACCGGTTTAAAAAGAAAATAATCATCATAGTGATAGTGCTGCCTAATTAAAGAGCAAAGTGGGCACAATGTACTATTTTTCTTCACTAAGGCATTTAGTATGGAAAAGGGATTGTCGTAAAAACTTCGGGGGGGGGGGCTTGTTAGATTGGAAATTGAGAGTTCTAGTGCTCTCTTTAAGATTCAAAAGTTATCAGAGGGCTCCCCCTCCCACAAACCCTTTTCCCCCAAAGACATCCGATCAATCTTGAGATAACCGTCTTGTTCAGCATAGTTAAAAGTCCAATAGATGTTCTACTGGGAATGTCACCCCCACAGCCTTTGGGGCAAGGGCTGTAGTTATGCAATTTGCCTATTGTTTACGATTTTTGGTTTCCAAAAAGACCAAGGATATTTTGTTAAGGCCTTTCAGGTAATATTAGGGGAATTGTTAGACTCATACGGTTTGTCAAAAAGGCGTATCTCAAAAGAGGCTTAGAGTTTTAAGTTGGAACTCTCAGGGAGTGATGAGGGGGAGGGGGAGAATAATTGACCAAAGGGCAATGTGTGCACTCTAATACTGCTTCGGATATTACTACTACTACTAATAATTCTATTACTGCTCCTACAAGCACAACTACTACTACTGCTAGTACAAATGCTATTTCTATTGCGACTATTGAGGTAATTGAGGTGAAAATTGCAGAACATGCTGAGGGGAAACTCGGACTAAATCAAAACACACTAGGTACATACCGTTTGTCAAAAGGACATATCAGCAATATCTTAGGAACGGCTTAGCGTATTAAGTTCAAACTACCAGGACACGATGAGGGGGATGTTCAACTAACCAAAGAGCAATATTTGCATACTACTAGTGCTACTACTGTTACTACTACTAAAGCTTAACTAAACCAAAACATACTCTGTGCATGCAAGTTGGCAAAAGGGTGCATCAGCAATATCATGGTTGCAGTGGTAGCTGCAACCTAGTAAAGAGCGAACCACAGCCCATATTAACTAAAAGTAAAAAAAACACTTTTAGAAAAGAGCTACCCAAGAAACAAATTGCCATTTGACACTGATTTAAGAATGGTAACTAGTGTTTCGATTTGTCCTAAAAGTAAAAGTTTATTGCGAAAATAAATTTATGGTGATTTCGAAAAAAGCCTGAAACGAGTGGAACCCCTCAAAAATGGCCTCAGATCAAAATAAAAAGTGTACCTCTGGAGTCTAAATGATCAAAAGCTTTATGAATGGAATATACAGCCCCCATCCCTGAACAACAAGGAAAATCGCTTTTTGCATGGGTAGCACTGATCTGTCTCCCTTTTTTCTTTCTTTTTTTCTAACAGGGCTAGGGGGTGACCTGAACATCATAGAGATATGTGTAATAGTTTATTCGAACAGAAATTAAATTTGCTAGTCTCTTTTTTAAGTGATTAAAAAGATTGGAGGGCAACCTGCCCCCTCCCTAAGGCCCCCTCCCCCAGAGTCATCCAATCAAAATTTTGAGACAGCCATTTTGTTCAACATAATTCAAAGGTCCAATTTAATGGTTTTGGTGATGGTATGACGCTCCATGGTCCCTGGGGAAAGAGCGTAAGCTGCATCGGTATCGGACGTATCGATATCACACATAACGGTATGGACGTATTGTTATGAGGCATATTGGTATCGCCGATATCTTATACAGATTGTAGTAGCTCATATAAAAGATATTGCTCGTATTTACGTCCTTCCTATAAATTCCACCATCAAGTTCCAAATTGCACCAAACATGGCACTTTTTATGTCACGTCTCAAGTGGAAAAGCTGGGGCTAGTGGGCTACCAGAACTATTTAGAGTGACATTAAATGGCTCATTTTAAAGCTATGGCTCATATCTACATGATTTTTATCAATTCTACCATCCGTAAGTTTGATATAACACAAAAAACAGGAGCATAATTTCGTCGAAATCCGCAGGGGGGAGGGGGCAGAGATGAACCAAAATTTCCCAGATCAAGTGGAAATGTCAGTGAGTGAAATGAAAAATAAGCCTTATAGTACCATAAATGTAAAGAAATACTGAAGAAAACTGACTTGTTTCTCTGAATTATGCAGGCTTATATTGGTTTTGACAAGAT
Source organism: Artemia sp. Qi Xiang Cuo (assembly GCF_049724085.1). Classification (NCBI taxonomy): domain Eukaryota; kingdom Metazoa; phylum Arthropoda; class Branchiopoda; order Anostraca; family Artemiidae; genus Artemia; species Artemia sp. Qi Xiang Cuo. The sequence continues at coordinate 8,458,385 of NC_142803.1, forward strand.
TTTTGAAGAAACTAAATTTCAGCTGGGGGGGGGGGCAAACTGGGGTCTGGGATGGAGAACTGTGATCTGGAAGGGAAGGTTGTCCACATGCCCCATAGTAAACTATGCCCCTGACCAAAAACAACACTTTTGGTATGACTTCTTAAGTAGAAAAGCTTGGAAGAATAAAACGATATCATCATTGTAGTAATTATGACCCAAAACCCTTTTCTGGAGGTTTAAAAGAACACCTTCCGTATGTTTCTCCTCTATGTCCCCTTAATAATCTACGCAATTAAGGTACAAACACCAATATATCAAGCCAGATTATTAGAAGCATGGTTCTGTTAGTACAGCGTTTGACTTCAATTTAGTGTGTCTTGCGTTCGATTACTATTTTTTGTTTTTTTTTTCAATTATGGTTTTGCCCCCTTCTATCTGATCATTTTCAGATAATTTCACTGTTTTTGTAAACGTGATGCACTCATTTTTAAAGCACGTCCCGAGAAGGTCTTTTGTCAGGTATTTTGATTCAAAAGGGAATAGAGGTCGTCCATTTCATGGTTTGCAACGACATTCTTAGTAGATCACTAAATCCATACCCCAACGAATGGCGTAATTTTATCAAAATCTTGTGGGTGGTCTGGAGCCAACTTTCCCAAATCAAGTGAAAATGATAGAGAACACTGAAAAACGAGCCATATAGTAATAAAAAAGGTAAAGGTAAACTAAAAAAACTGACCTGTTTCTGTGGGTGCTTGAACTATTCGGGCCTATCTTAGTTTTGACAACATTTTTGGAGAAAATAAATTTCAGCTAGGGGGGGGGAGCAAACTGGGTCTTGGGGAAACTGTGGTCTGGTGGAGGTAGTTGCCCCCTCTGCACCGTAGGAAATTACTCTCCTGAACCCAACCCCTCGCCACTTAGTGACTGGAGAAGTGTAGGCATGTGGTTCTGGAAACCCTCAAAGTTGTATATTAAAATAAGGATAACGTATTGTTACACTTACTTATTCAAATTATTTACTTGATAATTTCACCGTAATGTCCTCTCCATACGTACGAATGTGCATCCAAATAGGAAGAAAGAAACATGAAAACAGTTCTGTAGCAGAATTCAGGTAATTCTCCCCAAAATTTTTGAAATGAAAACAAATTTAGTTTATAATACCATTTACCGTACCTACACAAGAAATGATCTTTTTTAAAGATTTCGGTTCATCTCTAAGTAATGAGTGGCTTTTCTATTTAGGGACAGGTCAAATAACTCACTAATCCTAAAGGCACGTTTCTGTTGAGCTAGCAAGATTTTCTACAAGCATGTTGATACACAAACATGACCGCTTAGTTAACCTTTTGTGTAAACGCTACTCGCCTGGAGCTAATTTCTTAAGTATTACTAAAGTTTTTTTTTTTTAAACAAAGATTTAAAGTTCTATTTCTTATTAAAAATAAATACAAAAATAAACGACACTATGTTTCTCTAGATTGGAGGTGATAAGAAATTATATATATGTAAAAAAAAATAAGTTTTGAACTGAGACTAAGGAGCAGCATTAAAATTAAAAGGAATAGAAATTATTTTATAAAATAAAAAAGAGCATGACAGTATTGTTTCTAAATTAAATTTTAATCAAAAACGAGCAAAGATTAATTTAAAAAAAACAAATTTTTCCGAATGCAGTAAAGAGCGAAGTTGAAACTGAAAACGAACAAAAATTATTACTTCATAGCCTATAAAACATATATCAAAAAACTAGTGCAAATAAATCAACTGGTGATACTTTCCTATGTTTGTAGGATTAGAGAGAACTAGTGCTTTACTGAAAACACAAAAGTCAAGTATAAAAAACAAGAATAGTGATTTAGGAGTCTAAAGTAAAAACGGAGCCTCGCAACAAGAAACTAATCTATAATGCTTTTCATAGTCTTACAGGAGCTATGATATCAGTAACTTTTATTATACAATTAAAAGTATCTTAAAAACTTAGCATAAAAATATTAAGTTTAAAGGCATTAAACAGCATAAAAAATAATTGATTGATTTTGAAGGTAACATCTTGGTCTTACCTAGTATTACTCGAAATGAAAAACATACCAACCGTAATATGCACTCTGGAAATCCAGTTATTTTTCTCTGTAAAACGAAAAATTTCAAGTTGTGATACAAATTATAAAGGGAGTCTGTAGTCCTAATACTAATAAGATTTCTTCACTTTGAACTTGTCAACCAAACAATCATGAAATGTCCTTTTCAGATCCAAAACGACAGTCAATCATTGAACTGAGCTCATTGTTCAGAAGTGATGCAAAATTAAACGAAAAAAAAATAAAGCAACAATCCTAAAATGGTTTACTTTTATACTGTTAAAAGTGTCATTAAATGGTTACTTTCACCGTACCAAAACTCCTAAATTGTTTTGTCTTTTCAGTAAAGCGGTAGTTTTCTGTAATCCTACAAACATTGGGAAATATCACCAGTTGATTGATTTGCACTAGTTTTATTGATATATGTTAGATAGGCTGTGAAGTAATAATTTCGTTCGTTTTAAGCTTCAACTTCACTCTTTATTTCCCTCGGAAAAACTTTGTTTAAACTAATCCCACCAATGGTCTAGGGTATTTGGAACTTCCACGGATATTAAAGGGGATGTTGAACTAACCAACTGGCACTATGTACATACTACTATTAATACCACTGCAACTAGTACTACTGTGACTAAAATTACTAATACTACTGCTACTGTTACTACGACTATTTCTACTTCTGCTACTACTACTATGATTACTGCTAGTAGTTCTACTGAAGCTAAAGTGTATTACGGTGAAACTTTCAGGGAATTTTGAGGAGGAAGTTGAACTAAATAAAAACAAAACTATGTCGATTCAGGCTATGAAAAGGGCGTAACAGTTATTTATCAGGAACAGCTTAGAGTATTAAGTTGAAAATTTCAGTGCATGGTGAGGGGGATGTTAAACAAAGCAAAGGGTACTATAAGCATACTACTGCAACTACTACAACTACTTCTACTGTTAGTGTTAATACTACTACTAAGACTAAGGCTATTAAGCAGAAATTGTTAATAAAATTTGAGGGTGGTGTCGAATTAAATGGAAACACGTTTTATGTATACAGGTTGTCAAAAGGAAGTTGAAACTATCAGGGTATGAGGAGGGGATGTTGAATTAAAACAAAAAGGAAAAAATTGAATACTATTATTGCTACTACTACGACTACTGCGACCACTCATACTATTCCCAAAGATCCTACTATTACTTCTGTTACTATAATTACTACTATCGCTAATGCTAAGGATATTAGTAAAGATTTCATGGAATGGTGAGGTCAATGTTGAACTGAATCGAAACACACTAACTGTATGTGGGTTATCAAAGGGATGTATTCATGTGGTTAATATGGTTATTATGTGGGTTATGAAAGGTTGTCAAAAAGAATAGGCAAAATGTCTTAATAACAGAATACGGTATTAATCTTTATTATTCATGGAAAGTTTATATATAAAACTAAATAAAAATATACTAAGGGCTAAATTCTAAGGGCTAGTGCCCTTTTTAATAGTCAAAAGTGATTGGAGGGCAACTAGCCCCCCCCCCCACGCCGTTCATTCCCCCAAACACATCCACTCAAAATTTTGAGATAGCCATTTTGTTCAGCGTAATTGACTTCCAGATAGAAAATATCTTTTTAAGGAGGACACTCCCCCACAACCCTCAGGGCAAGGGTTTTAAGTTATGTCCTAGGGGCATATAAGGTTTTTATAGAAGGTGTTGTCATAGAAACTTCAAAAAAGGCTCATTCGATTGGAAATTCAAACGCCTAGTGCCCGTTTTAACAGTCGAAAGTTATTGGAGGGCAACTAGCCCCTCCCCACGCCCATCATTCACCCAATCACATCCAATAAAAATTTTGAGATAGCCATTTTGTTCAGCGTAGTTGATTTCCAGATAGAAAATATGTTTTTGAGGAGGACGCTCCCCCACAACCCTCGGGGCAAGGGTTGTAAGCTATGCCTTGGTGGCATATAAGATTTTTATAGAAGGTGTTGTCATAGAAACTTCAAAAAAGGCTCATTCGATTGGAAATTCAAAGGGCGAGTGCCCTTTTTAATAGTTGAAAGTGATTGGACGGTAACAAAATCCCCTCTCACGCCAATTTTTCCCCAAACACATCCCCATTTTGTTCAACGTAGTTTAAAGTTCTGGAAATTAGGTCTTTGAGGTTGACAACCCCCTCACAGCCCTCAGGACAAGGATTGTAAGTTACGCCCTGGGGGCATATACAGTTTTTATAGAAAGTGTTGTCATAGAAACTTAAAAAAGGGCTCATTCGATTAGAAATTGAAATGGCTTGTGCCCTTTTTAATAGTCGAAAGTAATTGGAAGGCAACTGAAACCCCTTCCACGCCCAACATTTCCCCAAACACATCCAATCAAAATTTTGAAATAGCCATTTTGTTCCACGCAGTTAAAGTTCAGGAAATTATACCTTTGAGCAGGACACTCCTCTTACAGTCTTCAGAGCAAGGGTTATAAGTTATGCCCTGGGGCATATAAGTTTTTATTGAAATCTTTATCGTAGAAACTTGAAAAAGGGCTTATTCGATTGGAAATTCGAAGGTCTAGTGCCATTTTTAATAGTCGAAACTGATTGGAGGGCAGCTAGCCCCCCTCTCTCGCCCACCTTTTCCTCAAACACATCCAATCAAAATTTTTAGATAGCCATTTTGTTCAGTGTTGTGGATTTCCAGATATAAATTACGTTTTTGAGGAGGACACTCCCCCACATCCCTCAGGGCTAGGGTTCTAAGTTATGCCCTGGGGGCATATAGGGTTTTTTCTGAACGCGTCGTCATAGAAAGTTCATATATATAAGTTCATATAAGTTTATTAATCCACATTCATAAACAAATGAATAAATTAAACAACACTTTCACGCTGGAGAAAACCTACGAAGGTTTGTGATCGCGCGAAACTCCACGTAACTACTTACCTATTAACTCAACTATTTACATAAACCTCAACTATTTGATTAAAACTATTATAAATAAACCAAAAATAGACAAACTATATCCTATATACATATATATATATATATATATATATATATATATATATATATATATATATATATATATATATATATATATATATACATATAATAGTAATAATAATAATAATAGTAAAAAAAAATATATATATAGAAAAATAAATAAATAACTGAATTAAAAATGATAATACATAAATAAGATATAAAAGAAAAATAATAATAACCAATCCAGTCTCCATCACTCACTATACTCAACTCCCTCTCCCACCCTGCCAACCTTACCTTAGCTCCTACCCACCCTTACGTTACCAGCCCCCCCTTACCGCTTCAGCTCTTCTTCCTCCCCTACCTAACCTACCAACAATAATAAAATTTAAAAAATTCCCCCCCAAAAAATTATCTTTTAAATTCTTTTTAAATTGAAGTACATGTTCTGCCGCTCTAATGATCAATGGTAGCTCATTCCATACTGATGGACCCAGGTGTTTCATTGAAAATGAAGACCTGATACCACGACGCAAATCAACAACTATATTATCACTTTGCCTAGTACCATAATTTTGCAGATCACTATTAATTTGGTAAAAATTCTTAAAAGCATCAGGGGTTAAACCATTCTTACACTGAAACACAAATACTGCAGCTTGGTAATCTCCTATCTGACCTACATTAAGGAGCTTCAGGGGCCTAAAACAAGCACATGTGTCATGTACATCCTGGACATGCCTACCGATTGTTCTAACAGCTTTACTTTGTAGAACTTGCACTCTTCTATAGTTGCATAAGAAGTTACTGCTCCATAGAAGGCAACCGTAGGAGATATATGGATAAACCAACGAATAATATATAGTTAAAAGTATTCTTTGAGAGAGAAAGTGCTGCAGATGTCGAAGTATTCCAACCCCACGTGCCATTTTTGATGAAATTGTTTCACTGTGACACTTCCATACCAAATGGGAATCAAGATAAAAACCAAGGTAGCGGAGATGATCAACTTGCTGAACTAGATTACCACATAAACTTACCTTGCCAGAAACATCCAGTGGTGTACCAACTTTACAAAACGTCATTAAAAATGTCTTGCTAACATTTACACACAATAGACTTAATGAAGTGAAAATCTCCAGACTTTCCAATGCGAGATTCGCTTTTTTCACCAGGTCCTTCACAGATGAGGCAAACACAGTTAAAACGATATCATCAGCAAACGAATTAAGACACACATCTTTCAAATAAAGACGCATGAGATCAACATAGATGAGGTAAAGCAGCGGACCTAACACTGATCCTTGTGGTACTCCACACGTCACTGGAAATGCTACTGAATCCACATCATTCAATACTACTTTGAGGGATCTCCCTGTGAGGTAACTTTCAAACCACTTCAAGCACTTTCCACGGACACCTAACGACTCCATAAAAAGGGCTAATTCGATTGGAAATTGAAAGTGTTAGTGCCCTTTATAATATTCCAAAGTGATTGGAAGTCACCTAACACCCCTTCTTCGCCCATCATTTCCCCAAATATATCCAATCAAAATTTTGAAAAAACCATTTTGTTCCACGCAGATAAAGTTCAGGGAATTATACCTTAGAGCTGGACAATCCCCCCACAGTTTTCAGGGCAAGGGTTATAAATTATGCCCTTGGGGCATATAAGGTTTTTATTGAAATGTTTGTCATAGAAGCTCATTCGATTGGAAGTTCAAAGGGCTAGTGCCATTTTTAATAGTCGAAAGTAATTTGAGGGCAACTAACCCCCCTCTAACGCCCACCTTTTCCCCAAACACATCCAATCAAAGTTTTTAGATAGCCATTTCATTTAACGGAGTTGAAAGTTTTGGAAATTAGGTCTTTAAGGATGACAACCCATCCCCCCCACAACCCTCAGGGCAAGATTTTTAAGTTATGTCCTGATAGCATGTAAGGTTTTTATTGAAAGCTATGTTGTAAAAATATCCAAAAGGGCTCATGCAATTGATAATTGAAAGGGCTATTGACCTTTTAATAGTCGACAGTGATTGAAGGGCAACTAACCCCCCTCTCACGCCCACCCTTTCCCCAAACACATCCAATCAAAATTTTTATATATCCAATTTGTTCAACGTATTCGAAAGTTCTGGAAATTAGGTCTTTGAGGATGATAACCCCATCAGAGCTTTCAATGGAAGGGTTGTAAGTTATGCCCTGGGGGCATGTAAGGGGTATATAGAAAGTTGTTGTAGAAATTTCAAAAGGGGCTCATTTGATTGGAAATTGAAATTGCCCTTTTTAGTAGTCGAAAGTGAGTGGAGAGTAATTAACCCCCGTCTCACGCCCCCCATTTCCCCAAACATATTCAATCAAAGTTTAGAGATAGCCATTTTATTCAACGTAGTTGAAAGTTCTGGAAATTATGTATTTAAAGATGACAAACCCCCCAGAGTCCCCAGGGCGAAGGTTGTAATTTATGCCCTGGGGTTATATAAGGTTTTTAATGATAGAGTTGTCGTAAAAACTTCAAAAGGGGATCATTCAATTGGAAATTTAGAGTGCTAATGTTCTTTTTAATAGTTGAAAGTGATTGGAAGGTAGCTAACCCCTCTCTCACGCCCACCATTCCCCCAAACACACCCAATCAAAATTTTCAGATAGCAATTTTGTTTAACGTAGTAGAAAGTTCTCGAAATTAAGTCTGTGAAGATGACAACCCCCCCCCCAGCCCTCACGGTGATGGTTGTAAGTTATCCTCTGGGGGCATATAAGGTTTTTATTGAAAGCGTTGTCGTAGAAACTTCAAAAGGGCTCATTTGATTGGAAATTGAAAGGGCAATTGGCCTGTTTAATAGTTGAAAGTGATTGGAGATAGACTCGCGCCCACATTTTTCTCAGACCGATCCACTAAAAATTTGGAGATAGCCATTTTGTATAACGTAGTTGAAATTTCTGGAAATTAGGTCTTAGAGGATCACAACCACCCTCACAGCCCTTAGGGTAAGAGTTGTAAGTTATGCCCTGGGGGTATATAAGGTGTTTATAGGAAGTGTTGTCGTAGAAACTCAAAAAGGGCTCATTCGATTGGAAATCGAAAGGCTTAGTGCCCTTTTTAACAGTCGAAAGTGATTGGAAGAGTTGACATTTTTAAAGTAAAGATCGATGTGGGTATAAAGTATTATATTTTTGTTGTTGTTGTTGTTTAGACCAGGGCACTTTTGTATCGAAGGAATTGTCGTAGAAATCTCGAAAAGGGCTCATTTGATTGAAAATAGAAAGGACTGGTGCCTGTTTTACTAGTCGAAAGTGATCGAAGGAAAAATAATCCCCCTCCTACGCCCCGAGTCCCATTTTACTTTATGTTTGAAAACTAAATGTTGCCATAAGATTAAATCAGAATGCACTGCGTTAATGCTAATTCCCAATAAGGCATCTCAGCAGTATCCCAAGAACGACTGAGGGTTTTATGTTCAAACTTTTGGGGCTGCTTCTGCTCTTAAGATTTAACCAAATCAAAATAGCGTAAGTTTATCCAAGCTATCAAAGAAAGTAAACAAATTTTTTGCGAATGGTATCAAGTTTTCCATTCAGGTAACTAGACGAGGCATGAAACTAAATTAAACCCTTCTATTTGTGTCCACATTTTTAAGAGGGTGTATGTTGTTAAAAATTGCTGAAAATTTTTCTCCAGCATACAAATAGCAGGAAAAACTACAAATGTTTAAAAAAACGAAAAGATTTAAAATATTATTTCCTTTTTCCCTGAAAAGACTATGTCAATATAAAACGAACGGAAATTAATTAAAAAAAACTTTTTCCACAAAATAACTTTTTAAAAAAAAATTAATGAATTCCATTAAACAAAAATGAGCAAAAATCAAATCCAATAATCTACGAAGCATAAAACTACCACACATCAATATCAACAAATAAATTAAACCCAAAATGAACAGAAATTACAATAATTAACCGTTTCAAACTCAAAACGAGCAGAAATTAACATAAGTTAGGCTCAAAACCCCCATGCCTTCCCAAGGTCAGATCATAATTTGCACTTTACTGAAAAAAATGCAAATGAATGTTCATTGTCAGTTTAATATACATATACTGATATTTAGTAATCAAAATCTTAATATTAATTGATTTATTAAAATTATAAAAGTAAAAACATTTGTATTTTTTTTTCAGTAAAGTGCAAATTATGATCTGGCTTTGGGAAGGCATAAGGGTTTTGAGCCCAACTTATGTTAATTTCTGCTCATTTTGAGTTTGAATCGGTTGTTAATTGTAATTTCTGTTCGTTTCGGGTTTCATTTATTTATTGATGCTGATTTGTGGTAGTCTCACGCTTGGTAGATTATTTGATTTTATTTTTGCTCATTTTTGTTTAATGGAGTTCTTTAGTTATCTTTGAAAAACTTATTTTGTGGAAAAAGTTTTTAATTAATTATTGTCAACAGTTGGTTCATAATACCAAATAAAACCAGTTTGAAAAATTAAGCTCTTTTATATTAACCAGAACTATATCTGACCCATGAGGGAGAGGGGGGAGGTTAGGTTACAACTGCAACAGCAGTGAATACGAAATTTAAGAAGGCAAACTTCAAAGGTTTTTATACTTCATAAGAAAATCATGTAAATCTACAAGAACTGCTTTAGACACTCGAAAATACCTGCAAATCTCGCTTATAAGGGTTGCTTTAATTCCCTTTACCTCCCTCTACCCCCCCTCCCCCCCCAAAAAAACAACATATAGTGCAGTGTGTTCAAAACTTTACCTTTTTTAAAAAAGAAAATGACGCTTTATTATAATTAATAAAAACGTCATTCAGAGTTGTAACTAGCTTTTTGGATGTTGGATGGACACAGTTCTTTACAGAATACGCAGGTCTATAGGATTCGTGGTTTGAAGTGACCCTAATCCTCCATATCCCCTGCCCACGCCTCTGACATGATTTGTCATGGCAAGTAGTCCAATGATATTTCTGTTGCTCATATCGTTTATAGCACACCGCTTCAATCTTCTGCGAACTTGAAAATGAATCAGAAAGTACATTACCTTCCATTCGTTACTGTACTTGCTAAATAATATTATTCTAATATGCAAAAGGGTATTATATTGTTTTTAATAGAAAACTTATAAATAACATTATAAAAACAAAGACAGTTTCGAAGTCGTATTGTCGTCAAACACTAGAAGAACATCGGTCGGTTGAAATGGCCACTGCAAATAAAGATAGTTGTCAATTATTGTTCCGAAATGCAAATATCATTAACTTGTTTTAAAAACAAAACTGAATAATCTAGCAGACAATACTATAATCAATCTAAGTTCAAAGCCAGAGACAGCGTTTCAATTATTCTTCAGAGGTTGGACAGAGAACTTTGCTTGAGAGACCCAAACTGTGAGATTGCTTTTACCCGTTTTTCAGGAGTTTTTTTTTCTCTCTTAAGCATTTTTTTATATGTAAAAATTAAAAAAAAAGAGTCTGTCTAATGTTGTGCCTGTTATGTAATCATCAGTTAATCATTTTCATGTCAATACATTGCTTTAAATGCTTTTTGGTAGGCCTAGTATTCCGAGTCTTCTCTCTCTTTAGGCTTGGTATATACGAGTCTTTTTTAGAAATAAGACGACCTTGAACTTACACAGGTTTACGAGACTATAAAAGATCCATAATAATTTTTAAGACTCTAAAAGACGAGTCTATGTTGGTTTTTAAATAATTTTAAATAAGTGCATCAAATTGTAGTTTTTGATGCAACCTTTGAAAAAACTGATGAGCGTCTTGGGGAGCATCTGAAGGATCCTTTTTTTTTTTTTTGCGCGAGTGATTAGATTCTTTTTCAATAGCTCATTGCAAGATATATCATTTAAGACATTGTCTTGGACAACTAGGAAATAACATTAGAATGCAAATTCAAGTATTCGAAGAAAAAAAAAATTAAAAATTCAATTTCACGGGTGTTCTCGACGGGAGGAGTGGGTTGATTTTATATTATGTGATAGAAATTTAAAAAGATATTAAAAAGTTGGGAAGGTTGGTTGATATGAGTTATGACACAAAGGGATCCTTTTCTTTAATTTATTTATTCAGTTTGGATTTAAGGGTAGGCTATATCTTGTTTTTAAGTTTTATAATGTTGTAAATTTTTTCTAGCTCTTTATAGTTTTTTAGGGATTTAAAGGTTTCTTATCAAACAATTCGTGGTAACGAACTGTAAGTAAGGAGCGACCCGGCTCAAAAGTAACCGAAACTCTAAAAAGCGGAAATTTGATACCAATATATATATATATCAAAAGAATCAAATTTTAATGTTAATTTCAAATATATAAGTTTCATCAAGTTTAGTCCTACCCATAAAACGTTAAGCGCCTGAGAAGATTTGCCTGATTTTCAAAAAAAGGTGGAAACACCCCCTAAAAGCTATAGAACCTTAATGAAAATTACATCATCAGATTCAGCGTATCAGAGAACCCTACTGCAGAGGTTTCAAGCTCCTATCTGCAAAAACGTGGAATTTGCATTTTTTTGCCAGAAGAAAGATCACGGATGCGCGTTTATTTTTTTTTTTTCCAGGGGTGATCGTATCGACCCAGTGGTCCTAGAATATCGTGGGGGGCTCATTCGAACGGAAATTAAAAGTTCTAGTTCCCTTTTTAAGTGACCGAAAGAATAGAGGGCAACTAGACCCCTCCCACGCTCATTTTTTCCTAAAGTCACCTGATCAAAATTTTGAGATAGCCATTTTTGTTCAGCATGTCTTTTAGGATAACTTAATCCGGGGGAGGGCTGAAAGTTATGAACTTTACCCAATGTTTATATATAGTATTGGCTATTGGGAAGTATACAGACGTTTTCAGGGGGGATTTTTCAATTAGTGAAAGGGGGTGAGTCAGGGGTTATGTGGGAAGATTTTATGGAGGAAGTTTTCATGGGGAAGGGACATTGCTATGAAGGGGCACCGGATTGTCCAGCATTATTTAAAAAACGATCAGAAATTAAATAAAAAAGAAGTTTTTCAACTGAAAGTAAGCAGCAGCATCAAAACTTAAAACGAACATAAATTATTACGTATATGATTGGGTTCGCTCCCAAGTCAGTACCTCGCTCTTTAAGCCAACGATTTTGTTTAGTACTTTCATAAGAGCTATTTATTCTAATTAACGGCCTTTGTGATTAGGGGGTCATTTTTAAAGAATTGGAACAAAATTCGAACTTTAGCGTAAAGAGCGAAGTATTGACTAGGGGGCGAACCCCCAAATATACGTATTAAAAATATATGAATTTAAAAGTTCGTTACGTAAGTTAATTCGTAAGTTACGTATATTTATTACTAATAAAAACGTTCGTAAATAAAATTAAGCAACTTTCGAGAAAGCCATTTAACCAAATAAAAGTAAAATTAATATGCAAATTTTGTTGTAATTATTGATCTACGGTGAGCCAAAATCAAAACCTGCATAATTTCAAAAATGTTCAAAAAATAAATTAAAAAAACAAGTTTTTTTTAACTGAATGTAAGGAGCGACATTAAAACTTAAAACGAACAGAAATTATTAAGTGTATGAAAGGGGTTGTCCCCTTCTCAACGTCTCGCTCTTTACGCTAAAGTTTGACTCTTTCTCAAAACTCTGTTTTTTTTAAACAATAAAAACTTTAGCGTAAAGAGCGAGGCGTTGAGGAGGGGAAAACCCCTTTCATATACTTAATAATTTCTGTTGGTTTTAAGTTTAAATGTCGCTCCTTACTTTCAGTTAAAAAAAAACTTTTTTTTTATTTAATTGTTATTAAACAGTACTTGTGTTTCAGGATTCGTTCTTAAAGCATTGAGACAAAAAGTAAAACTTTATCGTAAAGAATGAGGTGCTGAGGAGGGGGTAGCCTCCTCATATACGAAATTAGATCTGTTCGTTTATGTTTTAATGTTGCTCCTTACTTTCCGTTGAGAAAAAACTTTTCTTGATTTAATTTCTAACGGCTTTCCACAGAAATGCCGGGTAATACGTCTCCCGGCATTCCCGGTCATCCTGGTCATCCCCTGGAACATCTCTACAAGTAAAATTGAGACGCCAAACACAGAGTAAAACAAATAAAGAGAACTTCATACAAGGAATTATGGAAAATTCCCGCGCATTAAATTTCCCCTGGAAAGTCCGTCTAGGAAACGTCCCTTCCAATCTGAAAATTTCCCCGTGTAAAATCATTACAGACCTCTCACCCGAAAAATGTCTGTATAATTCACAATAAAAAATACTATACGTAAACAATGGGCAAATTTCATAACTTACAGCCCTTTCCCCTGGGGCTGTGAGGGAATATTGTGATCCCTAGAGGCATAGCTATTGAGTCTTTTTTAACCATCCTGAACAAAAGGGACATCTAAAAATTTTGAATGGGGGACTTTGCGGGGGAAATGGGGCTCGGGAGGGGGTCTAGTTGTTTTCTAGTCTTTTTGGTCACTTAAAAATGACACTAGAACTTTTAATTTCCGTTCGAAAGAACCCTCATCTGATCTTCTAGGATCATCAGTTTGATACTATCACACCTGGGAAAAAAAACACCAATCCATGATCTCTGACAAAAAATACAAAATTCTACAATTTTTCAAATGGGAGCTTGAAACCGCTACAGTTCTCTGATGCGCTAAATATAATGAAGCGATTTTCATTAGGATACTTTGACTTTTTGGGGCTGTTTCCCCAATTCTTTGAAAATCAGACAAATTTTTTTATTTTCTCAAAAGCTCGTAGCTTTTGATGGGTAAGATTAAGCTTAGTGAGTCTTATATATTTGGAATCATCATAAAAATCCGATGCTTTTGATGTATCTATTATTATCAAATTTATTTTTTTAGAGTCTCCGTTACTATTGGACCGAGTCGCTCTACAAACTGTAGAGCGTTTGTTACTACAAACTGTTTAATCTTAGCTCGTGTGCAAAATTTATAGTCGATCCAACACAAAGAATCTGGATAAAAAGATAGAAAGAAACATCGGATAAAAACTAAATATTTGCATCAATATTACCAGATGCGCAATCGTAAACGCAACAACGCGCTGAAGGAAGTATTTTTAGAGGGAAAATGCATAGGAGGTGCGAACTGAAAGCTGATTTTAAGAATTAAAATTACAACGACCGAATGGCGTGGGGGGACTCGTAGGTGTTGGCTGGAAAACTAAAGATTTCAAAAGTTTGAAACTACGTGTAATTTTAAGAAAATTGCGAGAAAATTGCAGTGGAATTGGAAAGCCTTTATGGTTTCTTGCAAGAACTTATTAGTTACGCGTTAGCAAAATTAAAATTTGTCCCTAGTGTTTAGTTATTTTTATCTGTAAACTGTAATAGTTTATATTTTGTTTATTATGTTAATAAAAGTAAAAAGAGAATAGAGTTGTAGCTTGTGGCGTCATCTTTGAAAAGGATTATAAAGATTTTTGGTGAGGAATGGTGAGAAATTTTTATGTATCTAATAGAGTTTTAGCTTGTAGCGTGAACTTTGAAAAGAATGGTGAGGATTTGAAAAAGAAAAAAAAATCCGTGAGGTTTTAATGTTTTGGGTGGACTGGAAATCATTGATATTTGCTAATATTTTTGAGAAGAAGGAATAGTTATTAAAATGCAAAATCAAATATTCTGGCGAAACTAAACAAATACTAGGGGTTATTTAATTTTCTTCAGATTTTTTTTTGTGTGTAAAAGTTGTTTCAACTTTAAACATTCATTGTAGAATAAATTATTTTATTTTTATATTAATTGTTCAATAATTTAATAATTTTGGTGATAATTGATGAATTGCACAAGAATTGATGATGACTGATGAATGTGACATTTTATCGTTTATAAGAATTAAATAAAAAAACAAGTTTTTTCAACTGAAAGTAAGGAGCAACATTAAAACTTAAAACGGACAGAAATTATTACGTATATGAGGGGGTTCGCCTCCCTAGTCAATACCTCGCTCTTCACGCTAAAGTTCGAATTTTATTCCAATCACAAAGGTCATTTAATTAGAATAAATAGCTCTTTTGAAAGTACTAAAAAAAACTTTAACGTAAAGAGCGAGCTATTGACTAAGGGAAGAGCCCCCTGATATATGCAAAAATTTCTGTTCGTTTTAAGTTTAAATATTGCTCCTTACTTTCAGTCGAAGAAACTTATTTTTTCTATTCAATTTCTGATCGTTTTTTAAACAATGCTGAGAAATCCGGCGTCTTCTTCATAGGAATTTCCCTTCCCCCATGAAAACATCCTCCATGGAAAGATCCTCCCACGCAACCCCCTCCTCTAACCCCGCATCCCCCTACCTGAGAAATCCCTCCTGAAAACGTCTTTATACTTCCCAATAACCAATACTATATGTAAACAATGGGCATAACTTGCAGTCCTTTCCCCGGGAACTTTGAAGATGAAGTCATCCTCAAGGACATATTTATTAGAATTTCGACTATGTTGAACGAAATGGCTTTCTCAAAATTTTGCTCAGGTGACTTCGGGAAAAAGATGAGCGTGGGAGGGGGCCTAGTTGCACTCTAATTTTTTGGTCACTTAAAAAGGGCACTAGAACTTTTAATTTTCGTTCTAATGAGCCCTCTCGCGATACTCTAGGACCATTGGATCGATACAAACAAATAAACACGTATTCGTGATCTTTCTTTTTGCAAAAAATACAAAATTTCACATTTTTGCAGATAGGAGCTTCAAACCTCTACAGTAGGGTTTTCTGATATGCTGAATCTAATGGTTTGATATTTATTAAGGTTCTGTCACTTTCAGGGGATTCTTACCCCTTTTTTCGAAAATAAGGCAAATTTTTTTAGGCTCGTAACTTTTGATGAGTATGACTAAACTTTTGATGAGTATTAAACTTTTGATGAGTATGAAAGTTACATATTTGAAATCAACACTAAAATCCGAATCTTTTGATGTATCTACTGGTATTAAAATTCCGTTTTTTAGAGTTTCTGTTACTATTGATCCGGGTTGCTCCTTACTTACAGTTCGTTACCACAAACTGTTTGATAGCAAATTTTAATTTGCAGCATGGTCAATCGCTTCTCACTAAGCCTCCATAGACTACCATGCGGCTTTTAGAAGAAGCATGTCTACCATATGATCGATTTGGACGTGACTTTTAGAAATCAAAAACACCAGGCAGCACGTACCAAGCGTGTACCAAGTGCAATGGAACTGCGTAAAGCGTTGCAGAGACTATAACACGCGTGGCAGAATTTCGCCATGCGTGGAGGAACCGTGCAGCAGGCGGGACACCACAAGAAGTAGGCTAGTTTGTGGAAAGTGGGTGACCCATTGGACTTACCACTGAAATTTCCTTACTCCGAGAAGGTACAAATTTTGATTTTAGCACTGATTATTTTCTCTTTTAAGACTGCAAGTAACTTTTGTCAAGCATAAGCAATTCTAAACCATTAATATTTAAGGTTTTTTACGTTTGGGCCATGGAAAAAAATGAAACATTTCTTATATTTCTCAGGCTACGACCTACTCAATGAAATTTTTGATTGGAGCTGCCCTTGGAAGCTTCTCTGGTAAGGGGTGGAGGAAAAGGCTTGGAAAAAGCTTTTTGGGAGGAAAACATCCAACTTTTGTTTTTGAGTACCACAAAGTGTTGTAGTTTTTGTAGGTTTTTGGTCGGCCAGGGAGGATAGCAAATGCGGTTGGATATCTATTTTGGGTGCCCATGTTTATGCTTCTACTGTCAATCTTCGAACTAGTGCTTTTTAAGTCACGATCTTAGCCTCCTTACGCCTGTTTAACAATCGTTTAAGAAAACTTTGAAGTATTCAACGAAACATCGAGGGTTTGAATTATTCTTCTCGTAAAAACACCACTGTAGTTACAACTATGAATATCAGACTTTGCCCCGGGAAGAAGAGTTTGCCCCGGCTCGTACTGTCGTTTCTTAAAAGAATCTTCCCCACGGGTTTCATTTAGCTCTTTAAAAAATATCAGTGGTTTAATATTCATGATCCGAAATTCTCCCTGTGTCCTTATCTCTTATTGGCACGAACTGAATTCTTTTTTGGAGGGGGGGGGGGTCAAAATGTGGTAACATATTTAATGGGCAATTCATGAAGAAATACAAGAGGAATTTATAGTACTTACTGTGGTCTGAATCCACCACCAAAACCACCAAATTGGTTTCCTGCAAATTGGTTCCCAGGGAATCGATTGCCTCCCAGTCCATGTCCATGGCCAATTCCATGAACTAGACCATGTCCATGTCCGTGACCCATTCCATGCACAAGTCCATGTCCACCAAACTGCTGTCCTGGAAATCGCCCAGGAAAACTTCCAAAACGATTACCACCAAAACCTCCAGAAAATGGTGATACTCCTCCTATTGGAAATCTTCCAAAATTTCCGGTAAGTGGGGCAGAACCACCAAAGGCTGGTGTTCCAGTGTTTACTGTTGCTGCGTTATTGGTATTTTGCGTATCAATATCATTAACTTCTTGCACTTGGAAGTTGATAAGACCGGACCCGGCGTTTTGGGATAAAGCCGTGTCCCGTTTTCCATGATGATGTTTCTTGTTATGTATAGGAGTTGCATGGGGGGTGGCAGGATGTTGATGAATAGGATGAACAGGAGCGTAATTCTGGTGTAGAGCATGCAATGGCTCAGAAACATGTTTCTGATGAATCTTTTGGGCAGGAATAGCTACTGGGACAGCAAGGGTGTTGTGAGACAAAGGCTTTACAAAGTGAGGCTTCTTGTGCAGAGGATGGGCGTGCGATGGTTTAAAATGAACTGGTTTGGCAGCTGGTGCTGCAATTTTGACTATTGGAACTGTATGCTTTAGATGTTTTGAAGCCGCACTTGTGAATTGGGGTTCAGCAGCTTCGTGGTGGCCTTCTTTTTTTATTGCAAGTGATAGCCCCAGCAGGCATAGAAAAAAAACCTGAAAAGAAAATGTAATTCATTAATTCAAACTGACCTAAAAAAAAATACTGGTCTTTATTTTTTTTTTCGTTTTTTAGGGTGTTGAAAAACATACAAAAATAATTTGTGGCATTCACCTGAAAACATATTCAATGAGAACCATTAGCTTTACCTAACCACCTTGAGAATATTATTTATAAGACGTCGCATAGCTCTAGTGAGCTTGAACGTCGTTTTGTATTCTTTCGGTTCCTTTGATCTTTGAATTTATCGTGATCCATTCTTATTTTATCTAATGTGTGGTTTAGTGTTAACACTGTAGTTATGCAACAATATCTCCAAAAAGCAAGGAGGTCTACCATTAAATTTAGCATATTGAAGAACCTTACAATAGAGATTTCAAACTAAAATTCTGAAATAGCCAATCAAATTAAAACTATCAGAAAGCTATTTAGTTAGCACCTAGTTTCAGAGGCTTGATGACAGCCTTAAAGACAGTCCATCAAAACAAACAAGTAAATTGTTTGTTTTGGCACTTCATTTGACTGAGTTGATGCAAATGAGGCTTCTTTAATCTATACTCGATGTTTTATAGTTGCAGACCAGCTACTAGGGGGTAAGATCAGTGGATCTTGTTTGGCCGGAGGGGAAGTCTGAACAAAAAATCTATATTGTTTGGTAGCCTACACATTTAGTGAGAAATCTTTCAGATTAACATGGAGGGAGTGGAAACGTAAAATCTTTCCTCTAACTTTCTTATATTCCGAAAAACTTTCTTGGACTGAGCTTGGTATATGGATACTGTGGGATGAAGCCCTCCCTTTCATTGCAGAATTCTTCCATGCGTAACATGAAATTATGTTCATGAGCTTTATGCATACCAGTATAGAATCCTTTCCTCCCCTTCCTCGCGAAAAATTTTAAGGGGCGCGCCAGGCAGTATCCAGTGGGAGGGGGGTTGCTGGGTTTGAGCTTCCTTCTCTCCCTTCCCAAAAAACTATTGTTCAACTCGCAAAAAGTAAAAGAATGCATATAAACAAAACAAATATTTTTAAAAATATTTTGCTGTACCCCCCCTCCACTCCAAACAAAAATCCTGGATATCAACTTGATTTGCTATTTCAGGGATGATTTTTGTTATCGAAACCTTTTTGTACACAAATTGAACTTGTACATAAACAAAGAGGGCTGAGGAGTCGTCCCCCCTCTAATTATGGTAGACCCTGATCAAACACATCGTGGTAATCAATTGTAAATAAAGATCCACCATGGTCGACACCGATTATCGAATAGGGGAAAATGTAATTGGTTGAATATTTTACATGAAAAGTGTAATTAGGTTAAAAGTTTTAATTGGGTGTTGTTGAGAGAAATCCTAGAATATTCAGGAATAATGAAAGCAGTGCAATACTGCCACACGGGGGCATATCTATCTCTAAACATATACGAAATCCATAAAAATAAGCGTATAGTATAAACCTTTTATGCAAAAAACAAACAGTAACAGAGTATTACTTAGTTGTGCACCAACTTTAAAGGTAGAAGCATGGGCGCCCATATGAGGGGGGGCAGGGGGGGGGCTCCTGCCCCCCCTGGCTAAATGATGCTGCCTTATTTTTATATTTTTGTTCTGGGATTTCTATTATATAGCATTAAAAGTGCCAATTAGACGAGGTTTGCCCCCCCCCCTCCCCCTGGAATTCACCTTATGGGCGCCCATGGGTAGAGGCCAGAAAACTAACAGTAAAAAAAATGGAAAAAACTAACAGTAACAGAGTATTGCTTAGTTATGCACCGACTTTAAGGGTAGAGGCCAAAAACTAGGAGTAAAAAAAAATAAAAAAAACTAACAGCAACATAGTATTGCTTAGTTATGCACCAGCTTTAAGGGTAGAGGCCAGAAAACTAACCGTATACAAAAACTAACAGTAACAGAGTATTCCTTAGTTATGCACCAACTTTAAGGGTAGAAACAAGAAAACTAACAGTAAAAAAAAGAAAATGCAAAAAACTAACAGTAACAGAGTATTGCTTGGTTATGCACAAAATTTAAGGGTAGAGGCCAGAAAACAAACCGTAAACAAAAAATAACAGTAACAGAGTATTGCTTAGTTATGCGCCAACTTTAAGAGTAGAGGCCAAAAACCTAGGAGTAAAAAAAAACAAAAAAACTAACAGTAACAGAGTATGGCTTAGTTCTGCACCAACTTTAAGGGTAGAGGCCAGAAAACTAACCGTAAACAAAAAATAACAGTAACAGAGTATTGCTTAGTTATGCGCCAACTTTAAGGGTAGAGGCCAAAAACCTAGGAGTAAAAAAAATTAAAAAAAACTAACAGTAAAATAGTATGGCTTAGTTCTGCACCAGCTTTAAGGGTAGAGGCCAGAAAACTAACCGTAAACAAAAAATAACAGTAACAGAGTATTGCTTAGTTATGCGCCAACTTTAAGGGTAGAAACCAGAAAACTAACAGTAAAAAAAACGAAGAAAATGCAAAAAAAAACTAACAGTAACAGAGTATTGCTTAGTTATGCACCAACCTTAAGGGTAGATGCCAGAAAACTAACAGTAAAAAAAAAGAAAACGCAAAAAACTAATAGTAATAGTATTGCTACTAGTATTGCTTAGTTTAGTTACTAATAGTATACTTATAGTATTGCTTAGTTATGCACCAACTTTAAGGGTAGAGGCCAGAAAAATAACAATAAAAAAAATGCAAAAAAAACTAACAGTAATAGAATTTTGTTTAGTTATGCTCCAACTTTAAGAGTAGAGGCCATTAAATATTTCTATGGGAAAGAAGAACATCTAAGACTTTAAAAAGTGTATTTTTAAGTCCACATTTTCAAGTTTTCAATCTGAGGGGTTTCATATTAAAATAAGGGAGAGGACTTAACCTCCGATCCCCCTTCCGTTCGAAGAATATATTTGTACCAAACGGGCAATGTGGGTACTGAGTGAATGATAGCTCCTCTCATTTTGTGATCAAGAAATTTTTTAACAAAAAAAATTGTTTTTATATATCGAAGTACTGGAATAAAAGTTTAAACTTGAATGAACTGAGCGGGTATTTGACTCCATCTTATTTATGAAGATTCTGTTTATTTTGAAAAGCAAGTATGCCTAAATGAATACCTTTTCTTGGGGCATTCCAAAAGAAGAGATAATTTTTCGGCATAATACCCTAAATTAGGTGTCCTTTTCTCAGACCATACTGCCTTCCTATGATGAACAAATAGGTTTAAATTGGGAAAAGTCCATTTATTTATACAATGAAAACAGGCATAAAAGTCTAGATATTTCAATCACATATACAGTAATCTTCATCAGTAGAAATAATAAAGTATTAAAATTAAAATAGACATATCTATACATAATAAAATAAATGACTTCCAGCTCAATCTTCTGAGAGAGTTCAATAACAGAGTAAGAAGAAAATTTACATCTCAAGGCTTTGAACAAATTTTGTTATTGAATTCTCCCAGAAAAATCTACTGAATGGCCCGGAAGTTATTATTTTGTTTTTTGTAAATACAACATTTTCAATTTCAATATTTTAGTATTTCTACTGATAAAGATTACTATAGATGTGATTGAAATATCAAGACTTTTATGCCTGTTTTCACTGTATAAATAATCGGACTTTTTACAATTTGAACGTTTACTTGTTAGAGGAGATAACCTTTAACGTACAGAGCGGGAGGGGAATAATGTGAATGACACACACCCCCTCTGGCTAATCCTAAATACGATAGTAAAAATAAAGAAAATTAATTATATATATTTTCAAATAAAAATTAGGAGGGGCATCAAATTTAAATCAATAAAAATTACTGGATATATGACAGGGCTACCACCCTTTCAAATTCCTCTTTATTTTTTCTAAGGTTCGTCTATGCTTTGCCCCCTCCGCCTCCCCCTGCAATGCACAAATTTACTGTGATAAAGTATTAAAGTTTCTATTTTCTCTTACAGCGTCTCAAGGCTAAAAGGGTGTATCTATCCATATTTGCTTTATAGAATAAAATTTTCGTTTGGAACCGATGGGAAACCTGTAAATAATGACCTACAATGGCGATATTTGTTGTACTCTATAATGATTTAAGTATAACAATGATTGCACTATATTGCAGTGAGTGGGATTGAGGGGGCAAGATCCTCTTTCATCTACAGGATAGTTGATGCTAGTATAATTCGCTCTTTAATTTCATTTGTAAAAATATATTTTTCTGTATGTTCTTTTTCTTCATAGTTACCATTAGGAGTCAACCATTTTCTAACATTAGAAACGAGTACAAATCAATCCGATACAAACAAACCATTAGATACTTTTTATTCATATCTGTTACAGGATGGTGTAAGCTAAATCATAGTATATTATGTGCTGTCTAGAAAAAAGCCCGAAGGCCTCTTTGCATTTCAACAGTTTACTATTTTCTTCCAACTGCTTTTTAGTGCGCTGTCGTCAACAGCGAAAATTAAAAATAACATTTGACTTACAAGTGTCCATCTGTTCCTTTTTTATTCTCTATATCAGACATTCAATATGAAGTTCAGTTTTTGACCAAGTTAAAATTTGTGTTTTTTTCTGTAGATGGTCATGTTATAACTAAATATACGCTATTATATAAATAGGAAAAAATTTTCACTTACCAAATTTACAGACTTCATAATTACTGTTAACTTGCTAAGTTCGCTACTCACTCTGTAGGATTATTAGGATCAGGGGTAGTTTTTGTACTTTTGCCGGGCATCAATTTAGTTTAATAACCCTTGCTAATTCAGGACGCGTATATAGATCAGTAGAACCAAGTTAAATAGGATAAAATAAGGAAAAACCATGGAGTAGCTGCTATTTTTACGTCATCTGGGTTAAGAATACATATTTTTTATGTTAGACAAGGCCGTTTGTCTGACTCGTAAAAACTGTAGCAAAAAATGGATATAAACAAATCTTGTATGCGTTTTTTGAGCTTTTTTTGTGTAAAAACCCCGCCGAAAATTTTTTTTTTAGTAAAACCCCCTACGAAAATAAATCTTGGGTACGGCCTTGATATTAGGTCCATGTTGTTCCTAAATAGTGAAACATTAGAAAGTACAATAGCATAAAGTATATAATAAATAAATAGCTTAACGTATAATAGTACAATGATTGCATAATACCTAATAACAGTATAGATTCCCAGTTATAGCGTTTTATTTATCCATATAAGATAAAAAAAAGTATTCCCTTGTGTCTATTCATCGCTAGAAACAACGATTCTCCATGATTTTTCTTTTGGTAGCTTCAAAATAAGGAAGTTTTTAGGACAGTACCGGTTTTTCGTCAGTTTTACCATTTTGAACCGTGAAAATAAATTCGCAAAATTTTACCGTTTACTTAGCACTTCTAGTTCTCCCTGTAAAGCGTACCTCTATGATGTTCTGGTAAACCACTAGCCCTGAAAAAAAAGCAAAAAAGAAAAGGGGAACAGATCAGTGCTACCCATGCCAAAAAGTGATTTTCCTTGTTGTTAAATGTGAGGACTGTAATTTCCCTGTACAAGATTTTCGACCAGGGACGTACGCAGGGGGGGGGGCTTCGGGCCCGGCTCCCCCCCCCCCCGAAATCTCACGATTTTTTTCATTTTCCCATGATTTTCTGATTTTTCTCACAGAATAATGGGTTTGAAGGATTTGGCCCCCCTTCCCCGAAACAAATTCCTGCGTATGTGCCTGTTTTCGACAATGCTGATTCCAAAGGTAGACTTTTCATTTTGATCTGGCACAATTTTCAAGGTGTTTCAGGCTTCAAACGGAAACTTTCGGTGTTTCGTGTCATATTGTTTTTTTTATTCTTTCTTGCTCAATTTTCACACTTTTCTTTTTGTATTCCGTACCTGCTACCATCAAAGCTGAATTACTGAATATGAATGTCTTTTTCACTCAAAAATTGGTTTACCAAATCCTAATTGTGATATTTTTTGCAATTGTGGAATTGTGCAAGTTTCCACTTCACCAAGTCAAAACATCGGATTTCACTCAACTGTCCTCAACTGGATTTCACTCAACTTCACTCAACTGTCCTCAACTGGATTTCACTCAACTTCACTCAACTGTCCTTGGTACATTTACAATTTTCACAGAAAAAGAAATATTTTTTTAAGAATATGCAAAAAAATCCTCCATGGCCATTGTTGGCACACGGGGCGTTGAATTGCATTTCACTTAATCGGTCTTTTTGTCGGAACAAGCACAAAGCCTGTCACCCAGCCTTGGCCCAGCTGGGATTGACCCCTGGGCCCCGCATTGCCAAGCTGAGCATCCATTCACTGAGCTAACACAGGGTAATATTCCTAAACATGTATTGAAATAATTTAATCAGTGAAAATATGTGTTAAATGGGAGAAGAAAAATTACATTATAATATATAAATAAATATTCTATATTTGAAAACAAAAAAAAGAAAGAGGATAATTCTACAGCGAGAAGAAAAATCTAAAGTTTAAGTATTTAAACTTTAGAGAAACTATTCGACGCAATATGTTTCATTCTAATTGATGAATTATCAAAAAGTATCCATCTCATTTTTAATTTTAGAGAAGGGGGAGGGAGGCTTCCGCTTTTGAGGTGTAATAGGGGTGTTCAAATGTCCAAATTCTAAATTATTGGAATCTGCCAAACAATAGTACGTTGTGTTTTAACATTTTTTCTAGAGGGGGGAATACACTGGCCGAAATTAAGCCAATGGCCACCACCTCCCTTGAAAAGAAAAAGATTTTGAAACTGTAGCCTACCCAAAGAGGGAAATAACAAATGCTCCCGAATATTTCTGGGCAAAAATAAAACATCAGGCTGTAGTTACCTCCCCCCCCCCTTTGGAAAAATCCCATTGTGATACTTTTGGGCGCCTCGGCAATATAGCCTTAAGTCACAGGTCACATAAAAAGGGAACCTTAGTGAGGACAAAAAAAGTTGAAAAATAGGTGTTTGTGTTATTTGCGACGACCATTTTAAGGTAGAGTTTTGTCGTCTCCGATCGGCTTGCAAGCTATTTGACATATTTATTAGGCAAAACCTAACCTAACCTATAATTTATATACTATGGGCAAAACCATCCACATGCGAGAAAATATTTTTAAAAAGTTGGGCTTTATCGATTCGTAGCACCCTTAAATGATCCAAAAATTAATTTTATTTTCCGATGGGCTCGAATATTTCGTGGCAAGTAGACTTGACCAGAAGGAATTCAATGAGAGCAACAAAACTTTTAACAAAAAATTTGATTGTATTGATTTGAGGCTCAAAACAGATGAAAGATTTTTCGCTGATTCGCTTGAACATTAAAGGACATATAAACAAGGCTAAGGAAATCTCAATGAAGGCAAAATTGAGGAGACTAAAATAGTTGAGTATGGTTGTACTAATTCAAATTTATTTTTAAAGGTAATGAAACAGATTTTTTGCACCGTGTTAGTAAGAAAAAATAGTTATTTTTAAATGTCGATGCGTCAAAGATGTAAAATCCAATATCAACCTCAATTTTTTTTAGCGAGGTATCCGAATAAAATAAACAAAAATTGAAAGGCACCAAAATAAACCTCAATGAAAAACAATAAGACCGTCGATTTTGAGGTCACGGGCTCGAGCATAACAATAGTTTTCTTAGAACATAATCATTTTTGGGTAGAAATCACATTTTAGGAGGAAAAACAGATCTTAAAATATTTTATGCTCGCAAATGGACATACAATTCGACTGAAGGGGGAAAGGGATCTTTCCTTTTTTTAATTTGTATCTCCAATACCACAGTTTTAATGAGTCTACCTTGTTTTGTCCCATGGGAGGAGGGTTGTGTTAGTGTAGGGAAAAAAATTTCCTTTGCTCTTAAAAAAACGAGCATACGCTACAGATTATATTTCTTGTTTATGATTACAGTCCGACTAGTTTCGCTGCTAGTTCTTTTGTTGAAATGGCAGATATTTGTATATTTACGACGTCTACAGGATTTCATATGACGTCTACGGATTCAACGACTTCGATGTCTACGACGTCTAAGAATCCCTTACGGATCAGCCCCAAATGTTATAGTTTATTTTTTTTGAAAAACGATAGCACAGAACTTAGTCTCATTGAATATTTGACTAAATACCCAAACTTTGCATTTAAGGGTTAATATAACATTTTAGCTCTTATGCAAAAACTCGAAAATATTTTCCAATATCCCTGCAATTAATCCATGATATAAATTTTTCAATTAAAAAACAGAAGAGATGTGAATTTGATATAAATGTTTTAACAAAAAGTATTTTTTTCACACAAAAGAAAAGAACAATATTTAACTCTTAAACGAGCAGAGATAAAGTCCCATAATAAGTCAAGCTTCACACAGAACAGAAATTACACCAAATAAGAAGGGTACTACCACCCCCTTGAACCCTTTATAGGTCAGAAGCCCCCTCCCGTCAGTTTACCCTATGTTCCAAAAGCTCACCATGACCCGGACTATTCCCCTAAAACGCATTAGTAGAACAATATGGTAGGAAGGGTACTGGAGGAGGGCTGGTCTTAAAAAAGCCCATATAAGGAAGGTATCGCCTTTGGCCCTGGCCTACCAGGAATGTATGGAATATTTCAAATTCCAAATAACAAGAAATTATTATCAACGAATAAAGGAAACCTAAAACAAACAATGCATTAAAATGAACGACCTCATCAAATAAGAAGATGAACAAATACTTGTCCTTGGTGCCAACCGTCTTGGGCCAAGCGAAAAGTAGGCCGTCCTTGAATAGGGTAAAAGGATGGCGTAAGGATTTGATTTGTACTCCCTGGGAAGGTTTAAAGATGAAGGCTTTGGATAGATTGTAATGGAGGAGGAGCGTGCGTAGCTGTGTTAGCCTCAGGCGACTTGCTGTTGCAGTGAGTTGTTAGTACTATTAGCAATAGTAAAACGAAACAGATTAAATGGAGAATCAAGTCAAATTTAAAACTAACTGAAATTGATACAATCAGGACTAGGGCTACTGTGACTCTTAAAGCTCTTGAAGGCTTTAAGATTTGAGCTTTATTGAACACCATATATATTTTGAACAATGTTTTTCTAATTCGTGGAAACATCGACGAAAAATAAAATCAATATAACAATCAAGATTAATGAAGGGGACTAATGAAATAAACTGAATGTTTAATATATAGCCTAAATGATATAAATTCCAGTAACTCCCAGCAATTCAAGATTCACAACTTTATTTAAAATTATATTATTTTAAATATTGAAGGTTTAGAGAGTAGCCCTACTTCTGCTTTTAGTAATAATCTATATCAATGTCTGTTACCTATAAGTTTTATATGATTATGTATTTTAGCTTCTATTTCTTTTGGTTTTCATTTATTCAATGATAAAAATTTCTGGTAATTTTAAGTTAGAATTAATCATATGGCTGAGTACTCTTCTTTGAAAAACTTCATTTTTGGAAAAAAAAATTAGAATTAGTTTCTTCTAGTTTTTTATTGCCAAATGTATATTATTGGTCAATATTATTAATATTTAATGATATTATAATCATTTTTATGCCAATGTACAAATAGTGTCTATAGATTTAGTTCAGTGTCCCCCTCAGTATTCCCTAAGAGTTCTAGGCATTTGTTTTTTCAGAAAATACCCCCCCCCCCAAAAAAACTCTCCCGGAAAATACTCCCGGTATTTATCCCCCCCCGCGGAAAATATCACACCAAAAATACCCCCCCACAGAATACATCCCCCGCATAAAATACCCCTCGCGAAAAAAACTCCCCCCTCAAAAAGAACCCCCGGAAAATCAACATTAAAGCTTAAGACCAACAGAAATTATTCCACATATAAGGGGGATGGATGCCTATAGAGTCATTGGACCTTTTAACTGTGCTGAACAAAATGGCAAAATTTTGATCGGTCGACTTTGGGTAAAAGGGGTGTTGGAGGGGGCGGGAGGTAGTTGCCCTCCAATCTTTTGGGTCACTGAAGAAGGTGATATCCCCCGATATCTTTGGACCATTGGTTCAGTACAATCTCACCCAGGAAAAAAAAAAGTCCTTATCTTTCTTCTGGCAAAAAACACAAAATTCCATATTTTAGAGGATGGGAGCTTGAAACCTCTATAGTAGGGTTTTCTGATACGCGGAATCTGATGCCGTGATTTTCATAAGCACTCCATTACTTCTAGGTGGTGTCCTTCCCCCCTTTCTGAGAATCGGTCAACTCTTTTGAGGCTCAACTTTTGATACGTAACACTAAACTTAATGATTCTTATATATTTGGAATCAGCATAATAAAATCATCAGAATCACCAAATCTTCTGGTATACATATTGATATGAACATTCCATTTTTTAGAGATTTGGTTACAATTGGGCCGAGTCGCTCCTTACTTACAGTTCGTTACCACAAACTGTTTCCTCTGGAAGGTCAATTTGACCATTTCATTATTTATATTCTTGTTTAGGTTTTAAATTTAAGTTTGATCGTTTCTTTTGTTTATACAACATGAGTATTATTTAAGAATTGGGATAAATATCAAAATGTGGCAAAAACCTATTCGCCATTGAACACAAAATAATAGTCGATTTTAAATACTTTTTATTCTTTTAAATTTTCCAATTTTTAAAAAATAATATTAATTGCAGAAGCATGCCCCATGCCAAATGTGTTTAAAAAGTTTTTTTCCAGATTCCAAAACGTAACCCAACACAAGCAGCTTTTTTATAAAATTAAATAAAAAACATATTTTTTTAACAGAAAGTAAGAAGCATCATTAAAACTTAAAACGAACAGAAATTATTCTGTATGCGAAGGGTTGCTCCCTCATCAAAACCTTGATCTTTACGCTAAAGCTGTTAGCACTATTAAAACAGCTTCCTATTTTAATTAAACAGCCCCTGTGTTTCAGTAGCCGTTCTTAAAAATTGCCTTTTTTGATCAATTTTTATTTTACTTGGTTAAGTTGGCCTCAGAGCGATTCAAACATACAATGCATGGAAGTGCACATGCCAGAAAAGTGGTGCAGAAATGGAAGAAAAGTAAAGCAGGGGCAAAAGCAGGGGGGTGGCTTGGAGCCCTCGACCTGAAGTCCTAAATTTTCTTGGATTTTTGAGCACTTCTTATTCAAATTATCAAACGAAACTTGTTATTCATTATTTTGGTCTCTCCCTCCCCCCCCCCTAAATTTTTTAATCATGGTCCTGCAAAAAAAAAAATTGGGCACGTGTCTGCATGTAGGTATAGATACTGGGTAAGGGCAATGAATTATTAGCCCAGGGACGATTGAAGCCAATAACTCATTAACACCTGTGAGAGATAATGTGCAACGCCTTGCTAATACCTAATTCATTGGATTAAGTATAAATTTATAATTAAATTGATAAATTAATTAAGTATAAATTTACTTAAATTTATTAAATAAATTAATTAAGTATAATAAATAAATTAATTAATAATTAATTAAATAAATAAATTAAGCATAAATTTGATTGCGTCACTACCATCATTTTTAATGTTAGCACATCCGTCTGCAGGTGGTACGAATGAAAAATAACAAGGGTGGTTTTACCCTGTTTAATGAGGGCGAAAGCGAAAGTGTGTCGCATAACCCAAATACGACATTTGAAAATAGTAGAAAACTGGTCGAAATTTCAAAATAGATTTTGATATATATTGGAAAAACACTAAATAACAGAATACTTCAGATTGTATTTCAGTTTCAGAAACATCGAAGATAATTTTAGTATATTCAATATGATGGTAAGTGTTGGTTCTTATACGCTACATGAAGGTTTTCGCCCCAAGGAGTAAGCCATTGGTATTGATTATATCTGATTTCAGTTCTGTCATCAAGACTATATTCAGGAGAGGGATTGAAGGTATTGAATCCCCTCCCCCCGAAATGTTTATCTGACTCGTAAAAACGTAACAAAAATGCATAATAACAAATTTTAATTTTTTTTTAATTTTTACCCCCCCCCCCAAAAAAAAAGAACCCCTCCTCCGAACAAGATATGTACGGCTCTAAGCCGTATATTTGGCTTTGGATACGGCTCTAGATGCGAAACAGACTTATTTCTTTTTGCCACCCCCTCCATTCTCACCATCAATTCAGGTTGCTTAACTATTATTATTGCATAGAAACATTGCGTATTGGAAAACTTCGTGATTTAGTTTAAAAAGTAGCGATTATATTTGCTTTTGTTCTTCAAGAAGTTTTCACATTATTTATATTTAATATTTTGTCAGTTCAATTTGTTAATTAAATCCTCGAAGCCTAAACAAAACAAGCAATTTAGAAATTAAAATAAATTTAAATAATTTAAACTCAAATTGTTCTTTGTCCCTTTATCTGTTGCTTTCTGTGAATTAACGATCTATTTGCACTTTTATTCCCACGGCAAGTAATAAGAGCTGACAATTAAGTATACACTTACAAATATTGTTATAACTTGAATATCCAATTAACAAATTCTCTCTTAAAACAGTGTTTTTCATTGTCCATGTTCAAGAATTCTGTTCCTTCTCTGTAGCATCAACTGTAACAAAAAACTAACCTATTATTATCTACCTCAATGTGTGAAAGTCTGTTCTAATTCATATAACTATTGATTGAGTGGCGTGACTCTGTAAGCTCAGTCATAGTTGACCCAGCTCTAAATAGGTACCTGGAGAAATCTGGGGAAGCTAAACAGGAAGGGTGTGCGAAAGCACAGGATGGCTAGTCCAACCCCTGGCCCCACTTCCTGGCTTATTGGCCTACAAAAAGATATCAGCGCTGCCGGTTTAAACTTTAAGGGTCTAAAGCCTATCCTTTACTTTCTTTTACATAACTATTGATTATGCTGAGAAAATTGAGTAACCATTCCAAACTAATCTCCTCGATTCCGTCTGGGGTCAATTAAGACCGATGCTTTCAAATTTAAAAGCACAAGCAACTGTCGAGCTGTTTATTCTCAGTTTGACTCTTGTCAAACTTATCTTGAAATTGAATAATTCTTGTAAATTGCCACCAAAACCTTTGAAACAAGAGTTTGAAAATCATTTAATACATGAAGACTTTAACTTAAACACCATTTTCAAATAAATATAATTCCATGAGTTTATATCACTTATCAACAGGTTTTAGCATAACAATATGAATTGTTAAGCGAAAACAAGGAGACACCCACAAAACAGGGGGGAAATGAAGAAAATATCATCAAATTCAACATGCCTGAGAATCACTGAGCTAATTTTCAGTCCTTTTTCAAACAGTTCGTGTTAGCCACAGTTTATATAATTATCCAGTAAGTTTACCGCAGATGATTTCTGGCTCTTCATTCTCGGTGCGAACAAAAAGCTCCTCCCACTTATTTGTGCACTTATTGTCCACTTATTGGTGAGCCGGCCAAGTAGTTTTGTCAGTACTTGTTCCGTAGGTGATTATTCTTTGTCTACCCATGAAAAGATCTAATGCCGCTTATGTTTATACGTTCTCTGGAGCACTCGCACCTCGGTCCGGGTTTTTATAATGGGTGAGATAGGGAAAGATCATACTGCTAATTATATAAACTGTGGTGTTAACAAACTGTTTGATAAGAAGGAGCTCGTGGTAATAGTACCCAAAAGTCTCCAAAAAGGACTTTTGATAACAAGATATACACCAAAACAATCGATTCTTATAGGGATTCTAAAACTGTAAAATTCAGTAAATTTAAAGTTCCAAACCATAAATTGCAAGCCCGAGAAAATCTTCCTAATTTTTGAAAAGGGAAGAAAGAAACCTCGCAATGGCGTATGCGTTAAATTGACATTACATCATTACGTTTAACATACCCAGAAATCTATTACAAAGTTTTTAAGTTCCTATTTACAAAATACGAAATTTTGTGTTTTTTGGAGAAGAATAACCATAGATCCATGCCTATCATCGCGTGATCATAGATAATTATTGATTTCAATTACAAATTTGACATTATTAAAGTAAATCCTGGTTTTAGGTAAAAGTATTGGCGCTCTTAGTGCTGGTAGCAGCAGTCACTTTTGCTGCACCTGTGACAGAAGATCGTGTGAATGATCTTGAAGGAGAAGCCGTCACTTCAACAGTATCTATGATGGAAGATCATGTGAGTGACCTTGAAGTAAAAACAGTCAATTTTGCCCCACCTACGATGGAGGATCCAATGGACGAACTTGAAGGACAAGCAGTCGCTTTTGCAGCACCGGCGATGGAAGATCGTGTGGATGATCTTGAAGGGCAAGCATCATCGCTTTCTTTGGGTCTAGGAGTCATGCCTCAAGCCCCATTCTACCCATCGTAAGTTTTCCATTATACCTACGTAACTAGAAACAGTTAGAAAACTTCAATATCTTCTCTTAAGCACTTTTACTTTGCAATTAAGATCAAATAGGATTTCACTTGACAGTCCAACAATCATATTGGGATTTAGATTGCAAAAGTGAATAATATTTTTACTGGGTGAAATTGTCAATTTTAGGCTATTAGTTTGTCGAAAAAAATATAGAATAAAACTGTAAGCAAATGTATTTTTATTATTTCCGGTTTCCGGTTTTGCAAACTTATATGTCTAGCCCTTGTTGTTACTTGATTTTCTCTTTGTTTGACATAAAACTGTGTTTGACACAAAAGTTTCTGACATTATTTAATTTTCTGACAATATTAGATTTCTCGAACTCAGCATTTTTGATAATCAAAAATATGCCATAGTACAATACCTTTTGAAAGTCAATTGCTGAAAGCTGGACTGTAAACAATTACCTTAAATAACCTTAAATCGCACTTGCTAGCGATAGGACGAATCCTGTGTCGGCCAGCTTCAGTGATTATAGTTAATCACCATTTGTGGCGTCCCACATGGTGCACCATGGTTTGTTGAGCCACTCCCTATCCACTGATGACTTGAACACATCCACGCTAGTAGAGGTTACTGTTTTTTCGCTAAGGGAGTTCCACAAGCTGACAACTCTATTTGAGAAGAACTTGTTCCTTAGTCTGGTGTTGGCTCGTTTCCGGAAAAGCTTTTGAGAATGACCACGAGTTCTATTTGAATTGTCCGGTTGGAAAAGGCCAGGAATGGTATCCTCAGCATTTAGAATCTTGTATGCTGTTATCACATCGCCTCGTTTGCGACGATATGTTAGAGACTATGAGATTTAATCCAATAATCTAAATCAAAAAGCCAGAATGTCAAGTGAAAAGGCAGTTATGATAGAGCTATTTCGGATACGTTAATTATAAATGCTATGTCGCACCTACATCAATTGTTGTCCAGTAGCAAATGTTCTAACACAATTGAAAAAAAAGCTTTTGTTCCTTTTTAAGTAATTTTCTAGAATGAACACATTAAAACTTCTAATTAATACCCCGGGTGTTCAGACCTCCTACGCTTGTTAATCATAACGTAATATTTTCAGTCTTTTTTTTTTTATTTATCTTTACGGTCTAATTTTGTTCTCGGGATTCTAAAAGTATTCGGCATAAATTTGTGTTTCTAGCTT
This sequence comes from Artemia sp. Qi Xiang Cuo, assembly GCF_049724085.1. Taxonomy (NCBI): domain Eukaryota; kingdom Metazoa; phylum Arthropoda; class Branchiopoda; order Anostraca; family Artemiidae; genus Artemia; species Artemia sp. Qi Xiang Cuo. The sequence goes on from NC_142803.1 coordinate 8,491,809, forward strand.
GAATATTTTAGCCACAGATTCAATCGCATAATAAAAAAACAGACAGATAAACACACACTTCATATATATATATATATATATATATATATATATATATATATATATATATATATATATATATATATATATATATATATATATATATATATATATATATACGAATAGAAGCAAAGAACCTTGCTTTTTAACTCAAATAACTCTTTATAGTTCATGTAGATGACTATTTATAACTTCTTTTTTTTTTTGCAGAGGTGGTTACCCTTACGGTCCTAGCTACTATGGAGGAGGCTACCCTGGAATGGGAGTCGGTTACCCTAGTATGGGGTATGGTTATCCCTCATATCCTGCTTATGGTGGCCCATCTGCTTACATTCACAAAACTTTAATTGGTTGAGTTGATATACTATTGCTCCAAGATTGTGTAATTTATTGTATAATGTTATTTATTAATAAAGTTTGTTCACTCTTTTAACCGTTTTCCAAGAGAGATTTTAAAAAAGGCTTTCAAAATAGTGTTTGCTCCAAATAGCCAAATTAAAGTGACCTTAATAGGACGTGTTAAAAACGAGTTTCGTGAAACTGTCTAAGTCAGGGGCATAATTTAGTCAAAATCCTGAGAGGGGGGGGGCAATGTTGGAGCTGATTTTTCCAAATAAAGTGAAAAATACCAAGAGATAAATGAAGAATGATCCATATAGTGCCATAAAGGCAAAGGTATACTAAAGAAAACTGTTCTATTTCTATCCATACTTGAATTCTGTTGGCCTTTCTTAGTTTTGACCAGATTTTCGAAGATGCTAAATTTCAGCTGGGGGAATGGGAAAACTGGAGTCTGGGGATGCAGTTGCTCTCCCCCTGTCCCATCGCAAATTACTTTCTTATCTAAAGTATAAAGATTTTTTTGTGGTTGAAGGTATTTTTAAAAAGGAAAACATGCAAGAAAATGTTCAAAACAAAGAAAAACTATATTCCTTTTTGAAAAACTGAATCTGTCCTTTATGTATTAACGTTAACTTTAAGATAATACTAAGATTTTAGAGACCGAAAATTCCAATGGTATATTTAACGATTTTTTCTTCAACAATTACATATTTTCACTTTAAGAAAATAATGTCAGAGACTATTGTTATTTTGGAAAAAAAGATCATCCAAGGCCGTTGCTGGCGCATATGGCTTTTAAACAACGTTTCAGTTACTTGATATTTTTTACATGAACAAGAAGCGGGCCTGTCGCCCAACCATTCGTCAGCAGAAATCAAATCACTGGTTCTGTTTTGCCAAGCAGATCATCAATCCACTGTGCTACTACTGGGTTTTCCAAAAGCCTTCCCTCAATTACACGCAACAGTTCAATACTCGAAAGTTAGCTCGCTTCCATCAAAGTCGTAGCAATTATTTATACAGCATGGGTCACAATATCTCGCCAGAAACCTTGGGTCTACACAGTTGAGTTATTTCACAAGATGGACGTCCAAGCATCATTATGGTGACGCTTATAGATATTAAATAAAAAAAAACAAGTTTTTTTTACTGAAAGTAAGGAGCGACATTAAAACTTAAAACGTAACAGAAATTATTCCGTATATGAAAGGGGCTGTCCCCTCCTCAACACCTCACTCTTTACGCTAAAGTTTTTTATTGTTTTAAAAAATAGAGTTGTGAGAAAGAGTTTAACTTTAGCGTGCAGAGCGAGGCGTTGAGGAGGGGACAGTCCCTCCTCTCCTTTTTTTAGTTTAATTTTTGAACGTTTTAAATTAATGCAGGTTTTGATTTGGCTCACCGTACATGAATAACTACAACAAAATTTGCATATTTATTTTACTTTTATTTGGTTAAATGGCTTCCTCGAAAGTTGTTTAATTTAATTTCTGAACGTTTTTATTAGTAATAAATATACGTAACTTACGAATTAACTTACTTAACGAACTTCTATATTAATATATTTGTAATGCGTATATTAGGGGGGTTTGCCTCCTAGTCAATACCTCGCTCTTTACGCTAAAGTTCAAATTTTGTTCCAATTCTTTAAGAATGACCTCTTAATCACAAAGGCCGTTAATTAGAATAAATAGCTCTGATGAAAGTACTAAAGAATCTTTGGAAACAAAAAAAAATTTTTAAACACGAAAAACGGGTTTTAATTTTCTAACAAGATGAACTACAAAACAATTAATTATGCACAAAAGCTCCGAATATTTCGGCCCCACATCCGGGAGCCTTTCTCAACGGAAAAAAAAAAAAAATAAATAAAGCAAAAAAAAACAACTTTTTCGTGTTTAAAAATTTTTTTTTGTTTTTAATGGAAAAGCAGTGTGGTCTAAGAAATTATTTAAGAATCTTTGGCTTAAAGAGTGGGGTATTGACTAGGGGCAAACCCAATCATATACGTAAAAATTTTTTTTCGTTTCAAGTTTTGTTGTTGCTCCTTACTTTCAGTTGAAAAACTTGTTTTTTTTATATTTAGTTTCTGATCGTTTTTTAAATAATGCTGGGAAATCCGGTGCCCCCTTCATAGCAATGTCCCTTCCTCCATGAAAACTTCGTCCTTGAAAAGATCCTCCCACGTAACCCCCAACCTGCCCCCCCCCCCCACTACCAGAAAAAATCCCTCCCGAAAACATCTGTATACTTCCCAATAACCAATACTATATGTAACCATTGGGTAAAGATCATAACTTTCAGCCCTTCCCCTGGGGACTGTGGGGGATGAAGTCATCCTAAAAGACATAGTTATTATATTTTTGATCATGCTGAACAAAATGGCTATCTCAAAATTTTGATTGGGTGGCTTTGGGAAAACATGAGCGTGGGAGGGGGCCTAGTTGCCCTCCATTTTTTGGTCACTTAAAAAGCACACTAGAATTTTTAATTTCTGTTCAAATGATCCCTCCCGCAATATTCTAGGACCACTGGGTCAATACGATCACCCCTGGGAAAAAAAACAAAAAGCAAAAAAACAAATAAACACGTATCTGTGATCTTTCTTCTAGTAAAAAATACAAAAATCAACATTTGTTTAGATAAGGGCACAATATCTCTACGTTACAGATCTGTAATACGCTAAATCTGATGGTGTGATTTTAGGTAAGGCTCTATCGATTTTAGAGGGGGTTTCCGCCTTTTTCTAAAATCATGCAAATTTTCTCAGGTGCGTAACTTTTGATGGGTAGGACTAAACTTGATGAAAGTTATACATCTGAAATCAGCATTAAAATCTGATTCTGTTGATGTATCTATTGGTTTCAAAATCCCGTTTTTTAGAGTTCCGTTTACTATTGAGCCGGGTCGCTCCTTACTTATAGTTCGCTACCATGAACTGTTTGAAAATCAAAATTACACACGACTGTTATGCCAATAATGTATCGAGTGCATAATTTGTTGAGTTGAGCTGTGTTCAAATTTAAATGTAATATTTATAACTCACTAATCAGAGTGAAGATTTAAGGCATAATTCTTAAATCATGAGAAAAGAAACTTGGGGGAGCTTTTTTTGCTTGATGAATCTGGCAAAAAATGGGAAAGAAAAGTATTCATCTCTGATTCCTATTTTCCTTATTTCAAATTAGATTTATATCCGATCTGTTCAAACAAAGCATGTTTTACAGGTTAGTTCAATCCGCTTCGTCTTTTCTTTGTCGACTCTGTTGGTATTTAGATGTTCGCTTTTTTATCGGTGTGGTATTCCCTTTTTTTCAAACAGTTCATGGTAACAAACTACAAGTAAGGAGCGACTCAGCTGAATAGTAACCGAAAATCTAAAAAAATAACTTTTGATGTCCATACATATATCAAAAGAATTGGCTTTATATTTTAATTCCAAATATATGGATTCATTAAGTTTATTATTTTCCATCAAAGGCTACGAGCCTGATATATTTAGTCGGATTTTTGAAAAAAGGGGGGAATCTCAAAAAAATCAAGTAATCTAACTAATAATCGCTCCATCAGATTCAACGTATCAGAGAACTCTACTATAGAGGTTTCAAGCTCCTATATGCAAAAATGTGGAATTTTGTATTTTCTTTTTTTTTGCCAAAAGGGAGACCACGGATGCGTGTTTACTTTTTTTGCGAGCTTCCCAAGGGGTGATGGCCCTGAACCAACGGTCATAGAATATCGTGAGAGGGCTCGTTTGAAGGAAAACTAAAAGTTCCACTTCCCTTTTTAAGTGAACAAAATCTAAGAGAAATTAGCCCCTCCCCTCCCATGCTCTTTTTTCCCTAAAGTCGTCCGATTAAAATCCTAAGATAGCCAATTTGTTCGGCATAGTAGAATGGTCCAATAACCATGTCCTTTGGGATAACATGACCCTCCAAAACCCCTAGGGAAAGTGTTGTAAGTTATGAAATTTGCTCATTGTTTACGTATCCTATTTGCTATTGATAAGTATACAAACATTTTTCGAGGGGATGGGGATATTTTCTGCTCGTGGGATTTTCTACAGGGAGAATTTTCCGTGGGAGAGGAGTTTCTGGGGATGAAATTTAAATTTGTTGAATATTTTTAAAGGAGGAGTAATTTCCGGCATGATTTGAAAACGATAAGATATTGAAGTCTTAAAAAAAAGGAGAATTTTTCAGGCAGAATCGTCTGTAAAAATTTTTGAGGGCACATTTTCAGCAAGGATAGAATTGTGCGGGAGAATGTTCTAGAAGGAGAGGCTATATTACGGGGGATGAATTTTCTATGGAGTATTCTTTCGTGGGGGAGGAAAAGTCCCATGGAGGGGGCCAGATTTCCCGGCATTATTAGAAAAACGGTCAGAAACTAAATACAAAAAAAACTGGTTTTTTTTCAACTAGAAGTGAGGAGGAACAGTAAAACATAAAACAAAGAGAAATTATTCTGTATGTGATTCTGGGAATACCTCGTTCTTTACGCTAAAGGCTAACTTTTTATCCTAATCCTTTAAGAACGACTCTTGGAACACAAAAGCCGTTTGATTAGAATAAGAAGCTTTTTTAAAAGTACTAAACAACTTTATCACGAAGATTGAGGGATTGAGGAAGGGGCAATCCCCCTCATATACGGAATAATTTATGCTCGTTTTAGGTTTGAATTTTCTCAGGGTTGCCATGGATAGTATAAAAGCACTACTTTTATATCGATGTTGTATTTTTTGAATTCTTATTATTAGTTAATGTTACCCATCAAACGCTACGAGCCTGAGAATTTGTCTGATTTTCAAGAAAGGGAGGAAATATCCCTAAAAAGTCAATCGATTTTTACAAAAATCACACTTAAAAATTCACAACATCAGATTCAGCATATCAGAGATCCCTGATGTAGAGGTTTTAAGCTTCTATTTACCAAAATGTGGAATTTTACATCATTTGCCAGGACAAAAGTCACGGATTTGTATTTATTATAAAAAAAATTCCAGGTGTGATCGTATCGAACCAATGGTCCTGGAAGACCGGAAGCTTGCTGATGAAATACCTAAAGTTAACATTGTACAGAACATACACATATGTGTTTACAAAATAATAGTAGAACTTCGCAAACTTCTAAGGAGTTCATCGAACACTTTTACGAAATGACGAGGAGCTGAATCAAAAACGAGTTTTTTGCCCTTTGTTTAGAACTGTATTTCTGAGACCAGAGCAACTTCTACACAATTGACACGGAATTGTATTTCGAAGCCGAATTTGAGCTCTTCGCAATTGATCAGACAAGACGTCAAAAACTTCAGCAATGACAGCTATCTACGACAAAGAAACATTAAATTGCGTTTTGTATTGAGTTACGCTTTTAAATAAAGTTATACTTTTTTCTCAAGCTAAGTGTTTTTGTTTTTCATAGCACGAGAAATAAAAAAAAAATCAAGATAATAGCCAAGATTACTGAAAACAACAAAAGAATGGAGATTGGCAGTTTAAAATACAGCTTGCAGATATTTTCCTAAAAATATCAGCAGTTTTGGATTTATTAAAGTTTTAAAAGAGAAAGTAATAAATGTATTTTGTTTTTAGTAAAGTGCCAATTATGTTCTGATCTTTAGAGGGCAGAGGGCGTGCTAGCCATACTCCTCTTTGTGGTAGTTTCTGCTTGTTTTAAGTATGACTTGGTTATTTATTGTAATTTCATTTCGTTTTGGGTTTCATTTATTGTTAATAGTTATGTATAGTCGTTTAACGCTTGAAATATGGGTTGGCTTCATTTCTGCTCATCATCGGTTTAATGTTGCTCCTTACTTTCCTGTGAAGAACTTCTTTTATGGGTTATGTATGTTTTTAAGTAACTTAATCTTTTTATTGGCTATTAAAAGTATATTTTAAGCCTTTTTGTTTTTCCCAACAGTTCGTGGTAGCCAACTGTAGGTTATATGAAGAGTTACTCAGCCCAATAGTCACATAAAAACTCTAAAAAACAAATTTTATAACAGTTAATAAATCAAAAGAATTCACTTTTTATGCTGATTCAAGTTTATTAATACCCATCAAAAGCTACAACCCCAAGGAAATTTGCCCGATTTTCGATAAAAATTTATTTTGTCCGCATTTCTCTGATTAGAAGAATAATAAATAAAACAGCACAAAACAATTAGACTACTGAAACCTTTTAACTATGGTATACAAAATGGCTATAAAAATATTTTGAACAGATATCGATGAGATGAAGGCAGCAAAAAGTGCTTGGGATAGTGCTGGTTGTCCTTCAGTCACTTTTGACTCTAAAAATGGACGCTGTAACCTTTCATTACAATCAAACGACTCTCTTCCAAAGTTTTTACCACAACTCCTTCCATATAATATGCCTTGATAAAAAAAACTACATAAAGCCCACTAACTCTTTACATAGGCTACGCTATTGCGTTGCCTATAATAAAAACTATATATCTGAAGTTTGTATAGCCCTATCAGTTGCATTATCCCCCTGGCCCATTGAACAAGAACCAAATTTTTTCAATCATAATATTAAAGATACCTACTTTCAAATACTGTGTGAAAGAATAATTTTATAGTACTGTAAAAGTGCTGTGGGTTTCTTTTCTCCTCTTGTCAAGTTCACTTCGAAAGGTTAGATTTTTTCCTTTTTTTGAGTACTGAGGACGACTTGGCGGACGTCCTTGTCAAAATGTTTGCTTGCTTTTCGTCTTCATATTTTGCTACTGGCTGACAAAATAATCGTTTTCTCACCTATTTGATTTTATCTTTCATTTACTATATCCTTTCCTTTCTTGGTTTTATACGTTAAGAATAATTGAGAATCTTATCGTACCCAAAACTGACTAATCTTTATTTCTGTAGGCTTGCAATATTTGAACATGTGATTGGTACAATTGAAAATAATCCCGGCTGACCATTGCTAAGCAGCACATTGATGGTTATTGACCGTTTTAAAGTAATACAGAAAAGAGTACTATCATTATCAGAACAATAAACTATCAGAACAAGTAAAGAAAAAAAAATAAACAAGAGAAGTTAAAGAAAAGAAACCTATCACTCAAGAACAAATGACATAAAAAAAATTCTAGGTTTTGGTAATAATAACTAAACAAAAAATATCTTCCCATTTATCAAAACAAAAGGAATCCGCGGAATCACGTACGCGTAATTGCACGGAGCACAACGCGTATAAGATGTTATTACTATTTTTCAAAATAGTACTTTAAGAGTTCTGAATATTACGACCAGTTCTGTTTTAGTGCCGAACCTGGCTGGAACAGTTTAAATATATAGCCAGTACCAAAAATTTGGTTTAGAAATAAGACACATCACAGCGCACGGGCTGAGAGGTTACCAATTCGTCAGAGCAAAAGGTCTATGGCCTCCCACAATTCTTTTGTAATGTGCTAAAATTTGTCATTGCGCTTGGTCGAAAGGCGGAGTCATGAAGAGAGGTGTGTGACTGATGTGTCCCAAAAATCTTAAATGGAGAGTATAGGAGATTTCGCTACTATTTATTTATTTATACTGTGCTGGCTGGGAGACTAAGCCGTCCCCAGCTGGCGAGTCTGCTCTTCATAAGAAACGTTTTTGTCATAAATCATCATTATATTAGATGACATTTCTACTTTTTCTTTAGCCCAATAGAATAAAGCAAAATTAAAAGAATTTTCTTCATCTAGCCTATTTCACTTACATTGAAAGTAGTTAAAAGTATGTGATCTTTTGACTTAGTATTTTCTGGATAATAATGGTTATTGACAATAGAAAATAATTAGCAATGAGACAATAATAAGATCACATACCCTCTGTAAGGCTCTATGGCTAGGGTAACCTGTGTCTAGCCTATAGGCTATTTTGGTAATTCTTCATAAAAGATTAGGCTAGGGTGAAAATTGAGTCACAAAAATAATAAATAAATAACATCATTTAAGAGTAAATATTTAATGGTTTGCTGCTTCTGAAGGAAACATGCTGATTAAATAAAAGTAGGCTACTTAGGGTAAGATAGCCTACCCAGTAGGCTAGTTAGACAGGTAATCACCAGTTTGACATTTTAATAATTATAAAATATCTGGGTAAAATTCTAGTTTAGTTACTTTTTGCTATTGTGGAAAAAGAGGTTAGGTTAGAAAAATCAAACTTTCAGGGATGAATCTACAGACTAATGTATAGGGGCCTAGACCTATCTCAGGAAGGTATTTTGAAGTACCTACCTCCAACCTCCCTCTAGAGGGGCAGTGACCTTTCATGAACTTTAAATATCTTTGTGTTAGGCTATAAAGTTACTGCCTGGAGTAGGCTAAATAAAGTACAAGAAGACTGTTTTAGCTTCATAACTTTGTTCAAGCCCAATTTAAAGGTTTCTAAGGTCTGTAAATACATTTTCTAAATTTAGAGAAAAAACCATTGATATGGTTTAAAATCCTACTCAAATAACAGGAATTTGTATTTTCAGAACTAAAACCAGAGAAAAAGAAGCTGATAACTGAAAATTAAGGTAAAATTTTATTTTTCTCAAAATTTCAGTAGCTCAAGTAGGCAAATTTCTAAGACTTAGAAATTAGAAGAGTATCAACATGGAAGCTTAGTAATACCTTTCCAGAGTATGCTTTTGGCCATGGATTTGTTACTGAAAGTTTCATTTTCTAACCTAACCCCTTTCCAAGATAGCAAAAAGTAGCTAAACTAGAATTTTACCCAGGCTAAATAAAAAGAATCATTAAATTTCATAAGGTAAGATATTGGTAAAGATGAAGGAGTTTACATTATTGGCATACAAACAAAGTGAACATACCACTTGATGCCTTTTTTATTTTTTTTTCTGAATATAATAGTATATTATCCCTTTATGGACCCTCAAAGGTGGTACCTCTTCTCTTATTTATTCTCTCCTTTCTCTTATTTTTGGCTTATAAAAGGGTTAGAAATAACAATTTTTACTATTTGTAGTTGACACATTTTGACTGCAATTCAACTATACTTTACCCCATCCCCAGGGCCAGATTTGAAGGTTTTAGGCCCAAATCTTGCAACTCTTTGTGCAAGATTTTTTTGGGGGGAAATCCCCAAAAATTTGGGGATAGTGAAAGTACTGAGCAGAATGCAACTGATGAGCCAAAAGTAATGAAAGAAAAAGGTGGTACCTAACTCTCAGCTGTCATTTGTGGGAGACATCTGACATTTTATGAGTGGCCATGGAATTCCTGTTGTGTTTTAAAATCCTTTTCTGTGAATAGGCAGTGCAGAAGCAGAGTACAACTGGCACTTAGATGATAAACTCTTTATCAATAAACTTCATGAATTTTGTATATTTGAATAAGTATCAAATTGTGATCCTCTGATGTATCTATTATTATCAAGACTGTGTTTCTTACAGTTTTGGTTACTATTGTGCCACATTGCTCCTTACTTACAGCTTGTTGCCACCAGCTGGTTGATCACATCAGTCCAGTTTCTGTTAAATAAAAAAACACTCAGTAATAATTTATTGCACCCCTAGGCCCAGGCCTATTGGTAAATCCTGGCCTACCCAGCCCCCTAATGTACAAATAAATAGCATGAATTATGTGTTTCCCATATGTTTTCTGGTTCTTGATTTCATTACAGTCAATTCAATTTACAAATACTCCAGCTAAAACAAGAGTGATGATTACAGCCCAAAGTAAACACAACAGATTTTTTTAAGATTTATAAATTGTTTATTCCATTGGATCATGAGGAATCAATACCTCTGGATTATATAATTTCAACAAAATGGAATTTTAATCAAATTTTAAACCCCTTTTCTATAGCTAAAAATAAGGAAAAAATGTCTCATCTTTGAGGGCCTATAAATGGCTTAAAACTGAATTTCCAAGTAAAACAACTATTATTTTCAGAAAGAGCATAAAAATGCATTGAGTGGTATTTTAACTTTGTTTGTAGGTCAGTGTAAACTTGTACACCTTTACTGATAAGATGCTCAGTAGTTGGACATTAAATTCCTTAAAATAAGATATTTCCAAGTTGCACCATTGCTTTTCTTCCCCTCCCCTGATTATTCATATGTTGCCTTAATATTCAGGGGTGTCATTTGGGCGGGGCAGTTGCTCCCCCCTAATAATGCAGAGAAAAAATTATTATATATTCCATGCCCCATGACTATCCAGACATGGACCCCTCTTGCTCCCTCAATAAAAATGCTGGAGATTTGCCCCTGCTAATATTCCTCCATTAATTGAATGTTATCATACATCATATTTCTTTGTTGAAACAAGTTTTTTACAGTCTCAATTTAATGAAACCTAGTTTTTTGAGTTTTGTCTGGGATTGTTTACAATAATTATCAAAATAGTATTTTAAATTATGGGTCTTAAACATGATACAGATTAATAGAAGTATAGGCAGAATTTTAGTTTAGGGGCTACTTACAATCTCAGAAAGTAGTTTAGTTAGGTGAGTAAACTTTTAGGAACATATCCAGGGCTAAATATATACCCTTAGAAGTTATTGCCAAACCTTATGTTCAGGGGCAAACCCAGCAATAAATTTCAGGGGGGGGGGCTGGATAAATTGACTGAGGGATGGTAGTACTAGTTAAAAAGGATAAATACAGTTTTTAGAATACAAGGTAAATTCTTTATTGAGATAACATAGTAAATAAGTAATTATAAAATCAAGCTGCCTTTTTTTGTTGTGGGCTAGTTTATCCAAAACTTCCTCTGCATTGACTGGAACATCTCTGTGTATAGATAATGAGGCCAATCCATTTAGCTGTTCCTAACCTGACTTACTCCTGGTATAAGATTTAACTCTTCTCAGGGTAGAAAAAGAACATTTGCACATAGCCATAGTGATGGGGATCAATGTAGAGTGGGGAAAATATTCTTATCATATTGTTTTAAGCATGTTATGAAATATTTTGGGGCCACATTTCCTAACTATATCCTCATTCTCCTCCACATAGCTAACTCAGCTTGGCTGACAACTTTACTGACAGCAACCATAGCTGCAAGTAAAATTGGTAAAATAAGGTACTCTCTAGGAAATAAGGGGCAAATTGGTGCTTTGGAATTGCCCTGTAGCTACAAGACCAGTTGAGCATTTCTTTTTCAGTTCAAGCATCATTTACAACTTTTAATGAAATTTTTTAATGATTCTGATTTTCCTGGGCTTAAAAAAGTAAATGCCCCTTCATCTAGAGTCCATCAATTTAATTAACTGTCTAGTTTATCCCTCTGGTAATCTTGTGCCTAGGGTAATACCTTAGCAATTGGACAGTGCCTGATTTTGGATATCTATTTTGTAAGAAAAAAAATGAATAAAATTTTTTATTAAATTTGCCATTATTTGAGAGTAACATCATATTAGTCTTTTTTTTATATTTAAACCTAAGAGATGTTACCCTAACAACTTTGCACATTTGATTGATAAACTAAGCACTGGATTATAAGATTCAATCACTTTCAGTCATTAAGACTGTATCTTCAACAGGATGTGCTTGTAAATTTACCTCCTGTCTTTCAGAATTATATTCTGATTCAGTTGACCATGCCTGTTTCAAAGCCCCCCCCCCCCAAATTTCTACCTCTACTCTTCTATTGTCTCTCCCTTAGAGCTAATTCTGTATTTACCTGAAGATTCTTCCAAAACAACTGCTGAAATGCAGGGGTTGTTAAACTAGAATAAGAATTTCTTTTATACACTCTTGTCAGTCACAATGCATTCAGTAGCAATTGGTTGAAAAGCAGGCTAAATATTAGAAAAGGGTACTGGAACTTTTGATTTCCGATTGACTAAGCCACCTCCAAAGCTAATTTGACCACTCCTTCCACATGAAGTGCCTCTGGGAAAAAATAAATGAACAAAATTTAATACATTGAACCCTTATTGGTCTTCACCAAAGGTAATGCAATATGATTGATCCTGATTTAAACTGGAGAATGGAAATTTCAGTTTCCCGTCTAATGAAATCTTGAATTACCAAAGTTGAAAATCGGAGGCAATTTTCTGTGGGGGAGGAGGGATACTCTGGGGGGCTGCTTTCCCAGGGGGAGGGGGCTTTGCCAGCTTCTGGGGAAAAGGTGACATGAATACAAGATTTTTCTGAGATTTGGAGGCTTTGGCCCTCCTCATTATTAAAAATCTTGAACATGTAGTTCTTTTTGATGAGGCAACTTTAATATTTAAAGCAAATGGCTCACCACATTCTTTTAGGAACGCAATTGAAATTAAGAAAAATCCCTAAATAGAGACCTAGCTTTAAATAGAGATACTGAAGATATTCCTATAAACCCAATGTATAACAATTTAAAATTAAAGGATTCAAATAACATTTTTCTTCATTTTAATTTAAGATCATCTGATGACACTTTTAATGAAAATTAGATCAGTAGACAACCTGAGTCAATCACTAAGCAGAGAATTCTTGCCCAATTTAATTGTTAATAGGTCTTTCATTTATTCTGGCTTGTTTTTTTTTTTTTTTTTTTTTTAGTTTGATTCAGTCATTCTTCTGCTGAGTTAGACTTAATTCAAAAGATTAGTCTTCCTTATTTTTTTGAGGGCTGAAGACAGCTTGGTGGAAGTCCCTGACAAAATATTTACCTTTATCATTTTTGCTTCTTTTTTTTCTGCTGGCTGACATTCAGCTAATATTTCAATTTTATTTTAAAATAATAATACTATTTAAAATACTATTTATACTATTTTATACTATTTTACTATTTATAATACTATTTTATACTATATTTATACTATTTATAATACTATACTATATTTATTACTATATACTATACTATATACTATATTTATTACTATTTATAATACTATTTTAAAATTATAATTACCTGTACTATAATACACTTTATTGTTCTGATAATAAGAGACATAAGTCAGACAGACTACCTTTCAAACCAGGAAACACAGCTGTACACAAAAAGAAATCATATTCAATCCTTTTTCTGCTAGCCTCTTCCCATTTTTGTGCTCTGAAAATTGCAAGCCATCATAAAATATGTCAGTAAAATATGTAAAAGACTGGTATGATACATAAAATACCAGTAAAATCAAGGATTTGATTCTGTTGATAGAAGATCTTTAGCAAAGGTCTTATCCTTGTATGGTATACCAGACAAATACATTAAAGTGATTAGTACTATGTACAAGAATAACACTGCTGTGGTTAAGGTAGTAAATGAGGTTAGCATCTGGTTTTGTATTAAATCAGGAGTTAAGCATGTTTGTGTTCTATACCCTTTATAAGGATTATTTTCATGGACTTTGTCTTAAGGAGCACAGGAAAGGCAATGGGAGACCACAGAATCAAATGGAGAGGAAAAACTCTCCTGGAATTAGATTATATTGATGATTTAAGCATCCTAGATGAAAGTGCAAGCAAAAGGAATGAACTTTTAAAGGTTTTGCAAGTTCAGGGTGCTAGAATAGTTTTGAAAATTAATGTTAAGAAGACTAAGTCACTAAGGCTAGGAATAAGTGAAGATGAAAAGGTGATGTTGGGTAACAAAAAGATTGATTAGGGGAACAGCTTCAATTACCTTGGTAGTATTATTAGTAAAGATGGTGGGAGAAATGAAGATATTAGAAGTAGAATAGCCAAGGGTCAGGGTCTTTTTTCACAGTTGAAAAGACTTTGGAAGAACAGGAAGATATGTCTCCAAACAAAGATTAGAAGATTGGAAGCTACAGCAATGACAGTGGTCAAATATGCCACCCCTGAGCTGCTTCATTTACCTTGGTAGTATTATTAGTAAAGACAATAGGAGCAGTGAAGATGTTAAAAGTAGAATAGCCAAGGCTAAAGGTGTTTTTTAACGGTTAAAAAAAGTTTGGAAGAATAGGAAGATAAGTCTGCAAACCAAGACTAGAATATTAGAAGCTACAGTGATGACAGTAGTCAAATATGGCTCTGAAGCATGGGCGCTCAGAAAAGGGGATGAAGATTTTCCTGAAAAGGGGATGAAAATTTTTTCCAGAGAAATTGCCTACAGATTGTTCTGGGTACCTGACTGACTGACTGTATTTCAAACAGTAGGCTGTATGAAAAATGTGGTTCAATCCCGCTCTCTAGGGCTATAATGAAAGAAAGGTTGAGATGGCTAGGGCATTTTATGCAGATGAAGGATGACAGATTGTCTTTTTTGGCCAACCATCAAGGGCTAAACAGAAAGCAGGTCATCCTCATCTGGGGTGGGAGGATGTCATAAAAAAGATTTAAATGAAATGGGAACTTCCTGGGAGGGTGTAAAAATGGAGGCTTTGAATAGATTGGGATGGAGGAGGAGCGTGCATAGCTGTGTTGGCCTTAGGGAGCTTGGTGCTGTAATGAGTTGTTAGTAGTAGTAGTAGTAGTAGTAGTAGTAGTATTAGTAAAGATCTATAAGAATGTTGACCAAACAGGAAAAATTTCCCAAACTGTTGGGGGGGGGGAGGTATATCCCCTTTATCTCCCGTGGGTTAGTCCCTGCCTGTGTTTACCCTTTTCTTATTTCTTTTGCTTAGAAGATTACATTCATGAAATGTCTATACCCATCTAAATTCTGACAAAATTGTTTTGCCTTGATTTTGAGTTTTCAATCTCTTATTTAGCTTTACTTTTTCGAAAGTTTAATTTCTGTTATTTCAATGGAATTTTAAGCTATATCAAGGGCTTTTTCCCAAATTTAAGAAATAATTTTGGTATAAGCCTAGATTAGGGGCTATTGAGAAGGAAACATGCTAAGAAAACAATTCTTACTTCATTATGTATACAGAATAACTGTAGTTAATATATTTTAACTGTAGCTCCAGTACAGTTTACCACCCCCTCTCCCTAATGTGTACTCCCTCTTCTTTCTGAGAATTATAATATTTATGGCATTTGTATGATTTGTTTCTACTCAGTGCCCATAAAAATAGTTTAATGAATTTGTCTCTTTGTGCATTCTGATGTATTTGCTCATTTTTGGGTAAATATGGAGTTGGCTATATAATTTAGCTAGGAAGAAAGTGAAAACGTCATTTGATGACTTTTTTATGCTCTTTCATAATTCAGTTATTGCTTCTGGGCTTAATTACATCTTCAGCCTTTAAAGGGGCCCCAAAGGTAAGGGGCCCCAATGGATTGTGAAAAAGCATCAAATGACCTTTTCACTTTCATCCTAGCTAAGTTATATAGGCCACTGCAAAGTACCATTTCATTTTACCATGAATTTACCATGAAATTTACCATGAATTTTTCAAGAAAGTGAGAGCCAGAAGAAACAACAGAAGAAAACAGCTTTACTAATGAAAAAGACTTCAGCCTAGGTTGAACAGTTGTTCTTGGGATACTGCTGAGATGCCTAATTGAGAATTAGCATTAACACATTGCATCTTGATTTAATCTTAAGGCAGCATTTAGTTTTTAAACATAATGGGCAAATGGGATGGTGGGTGTGGGATGGGGATTAGTTGCCCACCAATCACTTTTGACTATTAAAAAGGGCATTAGCCCTTTCTATTTTCAATCGAATGAGCCCTTTTTGAAGTTCCCACAACAACTGCTTCAATACAATGTGCCCTGGTCTAAAAAAAAAAAACAAAAAAAAACATTATACCCACATCAATCTTTACTATAAAAATTTTAAGCCTACCAATCACTGTCGACTATTAAAACGGGCACTAGGGCATTCGATCTCCAATCGAATGAACCTTTTTGAAACGACAACGCTTTCTATAAACATCTTGTATGCCCCCAGAGCATAAATTACAACCCTTCCCCTAAGGGCTGTTAGGGTGGTTGTCATCCTCTAAGACATAATTTCCAGAACTTTCAACTACGTCAAACAAAACGGCTAACGAAAAATTTTGATCAGATGTGTTTGGGGAAATGGTGGACGTGAGAGGGGCGTTAGTCGCTCTCCAATCACTCAACTATTAAAAATGGCACTAGCCCTTTCAATTTCCAATCAAATGAGCCCTTTTGAAGTTTCTACAACAACACTTTCAATAAAAACCTTATATGCCCCCAGGGCATAACTTACAACCCTTTCCCTGTGCTGGGGGGGGGGGGGGGTGTCATTCTCAAAGACCTAATTTCCAGAGCTTTCTACTACGTTGGCTATCTGAAAGTTTTGATTGGATGTGTTTGGAGGAATGGTGGGCGTGAGAGGGGGGTTAGTTACCCTTCAATCACTTTCGACTATTAAAAGGGCACTAGCCCTCTCAGTTTCCAATTGAAAGAGCCCCTTTTTAAGTTTTACAACAACTCTAACTATAAAAATCTTATATGCTCCCAGGGCATAACTTAAAACCTTTGCCCTGGGGGCTCTGGGGGGGTTGTCATCCTTAAATACATAATTTCCAGAACTTTCAACTACGTTAAACAAAATGGCTATCTCTAAACTTTTGATTGAATGTTTTTGGGGAAATGGTGGGCGTGAGAGGGGGTTAATTACTTTCCACTCACTTTCGACTATTAAAATTCACAATTTCAATCTCCAGTCAAATGAGCCCCTTTTAAAATTTCTACAACAACTTTCTATATAAACCTTATATGGCCCCAGGGCATAACTTACAGCCCTTGCACTGAGGGCTCTAAGGGGGTTATCATCATAAAAGACCTAATTTCCAGAACTTCCAACTACATTGAACAAAATGGATATATCTAAGTTTTGATTGGATGTGTTTGGGAAAACAGTGGATGTGAGAGGGGCGTTAGTTGCTCTCAAATAACTTTCAACTATTAAAAAAGCCACTACCCCTTTCAATTTCCAATTGAATGAGCCCCTTTGAAATTTTTATGAAAACGCTTTCAATAAAAACCTGATATGCCCCCAGGGCATAACTTACAACCCTTGCCCTGAAGGCTGTGGTGGGAGGGGTTATCATCCTTAAAGACCTAATTCCCAAAACTTTCAACTATGTTGAATAAAATGTCTATTTAAAAATTTTGATTGGATGTGTTTGGGGAAAAGGTGGGCGTTAGAGGGGGGTTAGTTGCCCTCAAATCACTTTCGACTATTAAAAGGGCACTAGCCCTTTGAATTTCCTATCGAATGAGCCCTTTTTCAAGTTTCTAGAATAAAGATTTCAATAAAACCTTATATGCCCCCAGGTTATTACTTATAATCCTTGCCCTGAAGACTGTGGGGGGATTGTCCTTCTCAAAGGTATAATTTCCTGAACTTTGAGGGGATTGTACAAATGGGTGGGATTATTGTAGACTGTACTTGGCCAGTGACGTTTTAACTCTGTTGGATATAGTCTGTAAGAACACAGATCAAATCTACTTAGAGTTCGGTCTAGAAAGAGGCTACTATTTTTCCACACCGCATTTGGTGATGGATTTGATTTTAAAAATTAGTAGGGAGGAAATAGGCCTAATCAGCGACGTAGATCAACATCTTTTTGTAGAGCGTTCAATGAGGGGAGGGTATGTTTTTCATGGGGACCGCGTCTTGTCAACCGATCCGAGTGGACAAAACAGCACTGGTGCAAAGTCAAAGGCAGTCTTCTTTGACATGAACTCATTGTACCCCTCGGTAATGTCTCACTGCTCTTTGCCGTGTGGGAACTTTAAATGGCTTGAGAATCCTTGTGAGTTCCCCGACATTACCAACGTCGAGGACAATGGGGCAAAAGGATGGCAATGTGAAATTGACTGGCTCAGTCCGCTACTGTGTCACTATTCATTCAGAGATTTTGTTTTCCTGATATCGCTCGGCCCGTAAGCAGTGACTAACTGAGCACCTACACTACAGCATTGTGTCGAAATAGGAGAATGAACAGGACCTTATCCAAACAGAAAGTGCATGGAACAAAATGGCTATCTCAGAATTTTTATTGGATGTGTTTGGGAAATGGTGGGCATGGAAGGGGTGTTAGTTGCCTTCCAATCACTTTTGACTATTAAAAAGGGCACTAGCCATTTCAATTTCCAATCAAATGAGCCCTTTTTGAAGTTTCTACAATAACGCGTTCTATAAAAACCTTTATGCCCCAAGGGCATAACTTACAACCCTTATCCTGAGGGCTGTGGGAGGGGAGGGGGGTCATCCTCCAAGACCTGTTTTCCAGAACTTAAAACTACGTTGAATAAAGTCGCTATCTCAAAATTTTGATTGGATGTGTTTGGGGAAAAGGTGGACGTGAGAGGGGGGTTAGTTGCCCTCCAATCACTTTCGACTATTAAAAAGGGCACTAACCCTGTGAATTTCCAATCGAATGAGCCTTTTTTGAAGTTTCTACCAAAATGGCTTCTATAAGAACCTTATATGCCCCCAGGGCATAACTTACAACCCTTGCCCTGAGGGCTGTGGTGGAGTTTCCTCCTCAAAAATATAATTTCTATGTGAAAATCAACTACACTGAACACAATGGCTATCTCAAAATTTGGATGGGATGTGTTTTTTGGGAAATGGTGGGCGTGGAAGGGGTGTTAGTTGCCTTCCAATCACATTTCGACTATTAAAAAGGGCACAAACCACTCCAATTTTCAATTGAATTAGCCCTTTTCGAGTTTCTATGACAACCTCTTTGTTACGAAGTGCCCTGCTCTAAAGGAAAAAAAATAATAAATAATACATTGTGCCAACATTGTTCTTATATGCCCCCAGGGCATAACTGAAAACCCTTGCCTTGAGGGTTGTGGGGGAGCGTCCTCCTCAAAAAAATATTTTCTATGTGGAAATCAACTATGCTGAACAAAATGGCTATCTCAGAATTTTGATTGGATGTGTTTGGGGGAATGTTGGGGGTAGGGGGTGGGGAAGGGGCTAGTTGCCCTCCCAATCACTTTCGACTATTAAAAAAGGCACAAGCCACTCCAATTTCCAATCGAACTACGACTTTTTGAAGTTTCTATGACAACTCCTTTGATACGAAGTGCCCTGGTCTAAAATGAAGAAATAAAAAGTAATACATTGTGCCAACATCGTTCTTTACCTAGGCAGCGCTATTGCGCTGCCTATGATAAATCATATCATATCACATATTACCTTGGAAAAGTGGGAATGTGTTATAATTATTCATAATAAGCTGTTAGTTAGACTCTGATGAACAAAAAATGTGAAGTCTTCACTAAGATTCTTAGTAAAAGTAATGGTAGTATCTATCAAATTGCCTTGCTGTATGTCTTTTTCCCTCTAAAGCCAGATTCAAATACCTGTTCTAAATTCCTTCCTCATGTTTGAACTTATAGATGTTTATGTATGAATTTAATTTTAAAGTCTGGGTATGATCGAATTCATGGATAAAAGACTGATGAATATGCCCCTCCTTTCAAAGTTGATCTCTTAAATATTACTAATCAATCCAGGCATGACTGTAGCTTTCCTAGTTAATGTGACAAACATATTGTTTTTCTGTTTTCAAGGCCATATTGCCTAGCTCACATCCTCTTTTGTGTTAACCAGTTTCAGAACTCCCAGGTCTTAGTAAAGCAATGGCATCAATAATTCAGAAGTAAGCTGGTTTATTGAAATTAATGATTTGGTGCCTAAAGTTGGTACCATTCGGAGAATCACCAATCAAAGACTAATAACCGACACCATCAGGTCCCGTAGATGGAGGTATCTCGGACACTTTTTAAGAATGGAAAACCATCGAATCCCGGAGTGTACACTTGATTGGCAGCCAGTTGGAAGCCGGAAGCGAGGGAGACCTTGAAACACATTGAGGCAAACCTACAATAGTGACCCATGTTGCCTGAATGACTCTCTCCAACCAGATTAGGAAGATGTATACGCAGCAGCTCATCTCAGACCCGATTGGCGTATATTCACTGATGCCCTAGGCGCCCCTGGCGGCGCAGGAGGATCTAAGGTCAAAGGTAAGGTACCTAAATTTGGACTGGCTTTAGAAAAGGTTACAGCACTCTGGATAACATAGCTAGGTTAGACTTTGGTATCACAAACTAATTATGAGAGGCAACGCTGTAGCGTTGCGTATATTAAAGGCCATACGGCTTCAATGTTTTATTATTATTTTTTTTTCCAGAGGCACTTCATATGGAAGGGGTCGTCGTAGAAGCTTAAAAGGGAGCTCTTTCGATTGGAAATCGAGAGTTCTAGTGCCCTTTTTAATTGTCGAAAATGTTTGGAGGGCAACTAGCCCCCCCCCCCCACGCCCATCATTCCCCCAAATACATCCAATCAAAATTTTGAGATTGCCCTTTTTAATAGTCGAAGGTGATTGGAGTGTAACTAGCCCCCCTCCCATCATGTCCCCATACACATCCAATCAAAATTTTGAGATAGCAATTTTGTTCAGTGTACTTGATTTCCAGATAGAAAATATATTTTTGAGGACACTCCCCCACGACCCTCAGGGCAAGAGTTTCAAGTTATGCCCTGGGGGGATATAAGGTTTTTATAGAAGGCGTTGTCGTAGAAACTTCAAAATAGGTTAATTTTATTGGAAATTAAAGGTCTAGTGCTATTTTTAATTGTCTAAATTGATTGGAGGGCGACTAGCCCCCCCCCCACATCCATCAGTCCCTCAAAAACATCGACTCAAAATTTTCAGATAGCCATTTTGTTCAGTGTAGCTGATTTCCAGATAGAAAATATATTTTTACGAGGACACTCCCCCAGAACCCTCGGCAAGAGTTTTAAGTTATGCCCTGGGGGCATAGGCCTATAAGGTTTTTATAGAAGGTGTTGTTGTAGAAACTTCAAAACAGGCACATTCGATTGGAAATTCAAAGGGCTAGTGCCCTTTTTAATAGTCGAAAGTGTTTGAAGGGCAACTAGCCCCCCCCCTCCCCACGACCATCATTCCCCCAAACACATCGATTAAAAATTTAGAGATAACCATTTTGTTCAGCGTAGTTGATTACAAGATAGAAAATATGTTTTTGAGGAAGACACTCCCCCAGAACCTTCAGGGCAAGGGTTTTAAGTCATGCTCTGGGGGCATATTAGAAGGCGGTGTCTTATAAACTTCAAAAAGAATTCATTCGATAGGAAATTCAAAGGGGTAGTGCCCTTTTCAATATTACAAAGTGAATGGCGGGCAAGTAGCCCCCCCCCCACGCTCATCATTCCCCAAAACACATCCATTCAAAATTTTGTGATAGCCATTTTTGTTCAGCGTAGTTGATTTCCAGATTGAAAATATATTTTTGAGGAGGACACTCATCCACAACCCTCAGGGCAAAGGTTTTGAGTTATGCCCTGGGAGCATTTAGGGTTTTTAGAAAAGGCTTTGTCGTAGAAATTTAAAAATAGGCTCATTCGATTGTAAATTAATGGGATAGGTACCTTTTTAATAGTCAAAATTCATTTGAGGCCCGATAGCCACCCCTCCCCCCCTGCGCCCATCATTTCCCCAAACACAACCAATCAAACTTTTGAGATAGCCATTTTGTTCAGTGTAGCTGATTTCCAGATAGAAAATATATTTTTAGGAGTACACTCCCCCAGAACCCTCGACAAGAGTTTTAAGTTATGCCCTGGGGGCATATAAGGTTTTTATAGAAGGTGTTGTTGTAGAAACTTCAAAACAGGCACATTCAATTGGAAATTCAAAAAGCTAGTGCCCTTTTTAATAGTCGAAAGTGATTGGAGGGCAACTAGCCCCCCTCCCCACGCCCATCATTCCCCCTAGCACATCCAATCCAAATTTTGAGATAGCCATTTTGTTCAGCGTAGTTGATTTCCAGATAGAAAATATGTTTTTGAGGAGGACACTCCCCCAGAACCTTCAGGGCAAGGGTTTTAAGATATGCCCTGGGGGTATATAAGGTTTTTATAAAAGGCGTTGTCGTAGAAACTTCAAAAAAGGGTCATTCGATTGGAAATTCAAAGGGATAGTGCCCTTATTAATAGTCAAAAGTGATTGGAGGGCAACTAGCCCCCCCCCCTTACGCCCATCATTCCCCTAAACACATCCAATCAAAAATTTTGAGATAGCCATTTTTGTTCAGCATAGTTGATTTCCAGATTGAAAATATATTTTTGAGGAGGATACTCTCCCAAAACCCCCAGGGCAAGGGGTTTCAGTTATACCCTAGGGACCTTTGAGTTATTTATACAAGGAGGTGTAGAAACTTAAAAACATGTTCATTTGATCTGAAATAAAAGGGCTAGTGCCCTTTTTAATAGTCGAAAGTGATTGGAGGGCAGCTAGCCCCCCAGCCATTTTTAGCCATTTTTGTTCAGCGTAGTTGATTTCTAGATAGAAAATATGTTTTTGAGGAGGACACTCCCCCACAACCCTCGGCAAGAGTTTTAAGATATTCCCTGGGGGCATATAAGGTTTTTATAGAAGGCGTTGTGGTAGAAACGTCAAAACAGGCATATTCAATTGGAAATTCAAAGGGCTAGTGCCCTTTTTAATAGTCAAAAGTGATTGGAGGGTAACTAGCCCCCCCCCCCACGCCCATCATTCTCCCAAACACATCCAATCAAAATTTTGAGATAGCCATTTTGTTCAGCATAGTTGATTCCCAGATAGAAAATATATTTTTGAGGAGAACAATCCCCCACAACTCTCAGGGCAAGGGTTTTACGTTATACCCTGGGGGAAAATAAGGTTTTTATAGAAGGTGATGTATTAGAAACTTCAAAAAAGGCTAATTCGATCGAAAATTCTGAGGGCTAGTGCCCTTTTTAATAGTCGAAAGTGATTTGGGGGCAACTAACCCCCCTCTCACGCCCACCTTTTCCCCAAACACATCCAATCAACATTTTAGGTTATCTAAATCCGTTCTCGTACTTTTAGGGTCTAGAAATTCGGTATTTAAGGATCGCAGTATCTCCCAAATCCATAACGACAGAGCGGAAATTTGAAAACTTTCCATCTCATTTATTGTGTTCCTTCAGAACCGATGATCGCATACTCTCTAATCGGGGCTCGTTTGATTGGAAATCGAAAGTTTTTGTTCACTTTTTAAGAGTAAAAAGAGATGGAAGGGCAACTAGCCCCCCCCCCTCCTCCACGCCCTAAATGCATCAGACAAAAATTCTGAGATACATATTTTGTTAAAAAAAAGTTCAAAGTTCTGATAATAAAAACTCCGGTGTCGACACAGCCCCCTAGGGCCCGGGGGTAGGCGTTGTTAGTAATGCCCTGAGTCATAACTTATTGAGGTGAAGTTAATAATTCACGAGAAGTTATTTTGTATGGGAAGAACAAATAGGGAATCTATAATAAGTAACCAATTATAACGTTAAAATACATACTCTGTGATAGATGCAAAATTGTTTTGGCACACAAAATACTATTAAGGTCAATTCCAAACAACCGTGATCCCTTACTGTCAGCAAGTGAAATGGTCTAAACCCCCTTATTGGAGCTATTTTTTCAATCCATTCATTGTTGTCAATCGCTGTCCACAAGTTATGCAAGCTGTCTATTGTTCATATATAAGGTTTTTATCAAAGAGGTAATCGTATAGACTTTGATAAAAGCCTCATTCGATTTGAATTGAAAGTTCTAGATCCGTTTTTTAAAGCCAAGAATAATCGGACAGTAAGCACCCCCCCCCATGCCCAAAAAAAACTTGAAACTTTTTTCAATCAAAAACGAACAAAAATTAATTAAAAAAAAACTTTCCGAAAAATAAGTTTTTAAAAGAAAAGGAAAGGCCATTCTAAAACTAAAATCAACAGACACTAATACATTTTACAAATTCAACTCAAGACGACCAAACACTACTATCAAAGAATAAATGAAACCCAAAAGGAACGGTAAACAAATAAACAATGATAGCAAAAACATAAAATCAGCAGTACCGTAAATGATCAGATAGATTTTAAACTAAATAATGCTTAGATTGAATATGAAAATCTAGCTTAAAATGAAAACAAACATTTTGCTATTAAAGTATAAATGAAACTTAAAACCAACAGAAATTAAATAAACAGTCAATGCGAACAAACATACAATAGATATTAATGTAAATGAATAAATAAATCTTAAAACGAGTGAAACCCAAATTGAATATGCAAATCAAGTTTGAATCGAATAAAAATAAGTACAAACAACAGTCTCGGTATCGCCTCACTGCAGAAGCCTAAAACCTACTGCGTCATTGGCGCTTTACTGAAAACGAATTATATTACAAATGTTTTCTTTTGTACTTAATATTGAAAATTAATATTAAAATTACAGTAAAATTTTGAACTGATGAGCTTTTAGCAGTTAATATCATTATGCATCAAATATTCAGTTTAATCTATTAGTTCTTTTCAAGGTTGGTCAAGACAAATATAGTTTCACTACAAGCAAAGTTTGCATGCTGCCCCCTTCTCTAACTGTAAAAACCTAAAGCCTTCTGCGTCATTGGTGCTTCACTGAAAACGAATTACTCGTATATTACAAATTTATTATTTTCCAGTTCTTACAGCATTGAAAATGAAAATAAAAATTACAGTGAAAAAAAAACTTGAACTGATTGATCTTTCAACAATTAATATCATTATATATCTAATATTCAATTTTATTTTGTTTAAACTTTCCAAGACTGTTAAAGATTCATAAATTTTTTCCATTTTTTTTAGCTGTGCCATTTTTTTTTACTACTCGTGTTAGTTTGCTGTGAAAACATTTTAGGGCTTGTAGGCATTTCTATTTGAGCAGAAAACTGCAACTCAAACTTTATGGAACATGTATTTTCTGTCATGAAACACCAAAATATAATTAAATGACAATTTTCGGAGTGTTTCACCACTCGCAAGCAAGTGCCATTGGTATTTTTGAATCTGCATGGTCAATTTAGGGGGTGGAGGGTAGGCTAATTCTCGTAGAAGCCCCATTCCGTCGTGGTAGGGTTCACATTTTCGACACCTGGCGTCCGGACTATCATATAATCTACCAAGCATACAACTACCCCAAATCAGTATCAATGAAACCCGAAACGAACAAAAATTAAAATAAATATTAGAGTAACGAGCATAAATTAATGTGAGTAGGGTTCAAAACCCCTATGCTTTCTAAAAGCCAGAATATAATTTGTACTTTACTGAAAAAAATTTAAATGAGTTTACTGAAAAAAAATGTGCATTGTCAATTTAATATACATATGCTGATATTTATTCCCTAAAATCTTAATTAATTTTTGATTTCTTAAAGGTACAAAAGTGAAAATATTTCAACGAATTGTTTTCAGTAAAGCGCCAATGACGCAGTAGGTTTTAGGCTTCTGCAGTGAGACGATATCCAAACTCTTGTTTTTAGTTATTTTTATTCAATTCAAACTTGATTTGCATATTCAATTTAAGTTTTACTCGTTTTAAGATTTATTTATTCGTTTACATTAATATATATTGTATGTTTGTTCGCATTGATTGTTTATTTAATTTCTGTTCGTTTTAAGTTTCATTTATACTTTAATAGCAAAATATTTGCTTTCGTTTTAAGCTAGATTTTCATATTCAATCGAAGCATTACTCGCTTTAAGATCTATTTATCCTATTCATTTATATTATTACTTGTTGTATGTTTTTGCCATGATTGTTTATTTAATTTCTGTTCGTTTTGGGTTTCATTTATTCTTTAATAGTAATTTCTGGTCGTTTTGAGTTTGAATTTCAACAGGTATTTGTATCTCGTGAGGTTAAGTTTAAAATGGCCTTTACTTTTCTTTGAAAAACTTATTTTTCGGAATTTTTTTTTTAATTAATCTAGTAAAGAAACATTGTCAGCTGTAATATTTGAATGGTTACTTGCATACAATAATGTTCTCCACTGAACACTCACATGTTGTTGATAATTTCGGAGACCAGACTGCCTTTCCATGACGATAAAATAAAAGTTCAAAATAAGGATAAAATCCTTTTTAATAGACAGTGTATAATAAATTTCACAAAAAATAACAGATATTTCGGTCACATATACAGTGACCCTCATCAGTTATAAAAAAATTTTACTACTGATGACGGTCACTGTATATTTGACCGAAATGTCTGGTATTTTTTGTGAAATCTATTATACACTGTCTATTAAAAAGGATTTTATCCCTATTTTTAACTTTTATTTTTTTACACTCACATGTCTTATTTAATCTTAGTTTCACTGATGCTTTATTAAGTTTGTCCAGAATTTTTTAGCAGACAGGCTGCTTGGGGTCCAAATGGATAATTCCATTGATGCTTGCCAGCCTATTGCAAGAGGTTAACCTCAAGAGGCACTCCTTAGTTCTCTGCTATTTAACCTGTATCTTTCAAAGCTGAGTGTTGTCATCATATTTTTTTGTCTGTATGCTGATGTCTGGGAAATGATTGTAAGGGCTTTTTTGGGTGTGATTTCCTCTTTCATTTTGTCCTGACTTACTCATATTCATATTTCTTTTGGCCTGCTTCTGAAACTAGTACATTTGAAAATGTCAAAAGTCTTTAAATCACAAAATCATAGTTTATGTATATGAGCTTAGACTCTAAAAACAAGAAAAAAAGATTATAATACAAGTTTTTCATTCAATAGGATGAGAAGTGAGTTTTAGCCAGGATTTTGGTTAATAGGACAACTTGATGGCAACAATCGCTAGGAAGTATTTGACCTCAAAAGGTTGGAAGCAGTATTGCTATCTGTAAATATACCTTTTGAGGTATAAATACCTTTGAGGCAACAAAATACCTTTTGAGGTATTTGACCTCAAAAGGTTTGAAGCAGCATTGCTGTCTGTTTTTGGGAGTGCATACATGTTCAGTTGATCTTTTTTGTAATGTGCTATTTCTTCATCTCAAATTAACCTTATAAATTCCAAAGATCTTTCTACTCTTTTCACAGTTAAAATTTTGTCATTCCAAGTAGTATTAGACAGGACAAAATATTCTTCTATTTAAGTATAGTTGCATCTTTTGGTTCGGAACAAGTACAAAAAAGGTTGGGTTTGAGGCTAGTTTCATAAATATTTGGTCTTTCTGTTCATGACTTTCTGTTGTACCAAGAGTTTTTATAAGCTCATTGATTTGTTAATCAGAAATGACAAAGGAAAAACTAAAGTTTAGGAAATTATATCAGATCCTTTTTCATACTGGGCATATCTTCAAGGTCTAAGAAATCACCTGGATAAAACCAAAGTTTCACCATATGTCAATGAAACTGCTTGGAATCTAAGCCTTTGCTGGGGAGCCAACTATATGTCTATGCCAATTTCCATGAATCTGGGGAAAATTATCCTACTGTGTCGGTCCCTTTAAAATGACCTTGTAATGTATTAAAATTCCAAATCAGAGAGTCCATTTCTTTTTACCATGAATCATTGATCATTTCATCACAGATGAATTGTATTATAAAGGCTATTTTTAGGCCCAAATTCCTGTGTGTTTCTTGTTCTTTCATTTTCTTTCAGTTATAGCGGTTTTCTAATCAAAACCATTCAAAAGCATGTGAAGCTTGGAACTAAGTAAGCAATTTAAAAGCATTCTTCTCCTCTTAAAAGAAAGGTTTGCTTTTGCCAGATGGTCTTTCCATGAACCTGATATTCAGGGCTTTTTGTTGCACAATATTCCAGGTGATTTTTTTCAATCAATGTATTGAGATGACAGATCATTCTGGAACCTTCATTGTTTTATTTTTCCTCTGTTGCCGATTCCAGTTCCAACCCTTTATTCTAAGGAAATGAGAATAAATAGCTCTTATGAAATGATTTAAAAAAAAAACTTTATTGTAAAGAGCGAGGTATTGACTAGGGGGCGAACCCAATCATATGATTTCTGTTCGTTTTAAGTTTTGATGTTGCTCATTGCTTTCAGTTGAAAAACTTGTTTGTTTTTTATTTAATTTCTGGTCATTTGTTTAAATAATTCAAGTTTTTAAACCAGGAGAAGTGGCTTTAGGTTTTAGGCCCAGGGTGTTTATCACAGTTGAAAAATTTTCGAAGAGTAAGAAGATAAGTCTGCAAACTTGTTAGACAAGGGCACTTCGTATAGAAGGATTTGTCGTAGAAACTTCGAAAGGGGTTCATTTGATTGAAAATTACTAGTTCTATTGCCCTATCTAATAGTCGAAAGAGTTTTTTGTTGCATAATCTTCCAGGTTTTTTTTTTATTTTTTTTATTTCCAATCAATCTGATGAGATGACAGATCATTTTGATGGTTTTGATAAACATTCAAAGCCAAAACTCTAGAATCATCAGCACAATATAGCTGCCTAAGTAAAGACCAAAGTGAGCATTACTTTTTTTTTCATCAAAGCACTTTGTAAGGAAGGCATTGTTGTAGAACTTTGGAGGGGCCTCAGTCGATAGGAAATTAAAAGTTCTAGTGCCCTTTTTTTTGAGTTAAAAGTGATTGGGAGTGAGAAGCCCCCTCGGTTCCCTTGTTCCCCCAAAGAAATCTGATGAAAATTCCAAGATAGCTGTTTACTGAGCATAGTTGAATGATCCAATAGCTATTTGTCTGGGGATGACACCCCCCCTCACATCCCTTGGGGCAAAGGCTGTAAGTTGTGCACTTTGCCTGCTGTTTACATATAGTATTTGTTATCGGAAAGGGGGGTAGGGTGTTTGACCCTTGATGCCCAAGAGGACTAAAACTATTAAGGTTAAGCTTTCAGGGAGTGTTGAACAAAATCAAAATGGCTCTGTTTATTAAATTGAACCTTTCAGGGCTAATAAAAGTTCTACTACTGCTACTGTAATTGTATACTACTGTGAGTACTTGTGACTCTGACTATGCTTGTGTCTATTAAAAAGGAACAAAAATTAATTTAATAAAATTGTTTCTACAAAAGAAGTTTTCAAAGTAAAGAGCTGCATTAAACTGGCAATGAGCAGAAATAAAGTAATTTTTTTTTTCAAGTGTAAAACTATAATAAATCACTATTAATAAGCAAATGAAACCCAAAATGACAGAAATTACAGAAGATAACCAAGTCAAACCTAAAACAAGCACAAACTACCACAAAAGGGATTAGGGCTAAAGCCCTCTGAGCCTTATGAAGACCAGAACATAATTTGCACTTTACTGGGGAAAAAAATGCAATATTCACGTTTCCTCTTTTATAAACTTAATAAAATCTAAATTATTAAGACTTTCAGGAATGAATATCAGTATTTATTAAACTATTGGTCCATATTCACTTATTTTTGCTGTAATTTTGGTTATGACAATGATTTTTTTTTTCTTATTTTTTTTATGATGTTATGAGAAATAAAAACGCATAGCTTGGAATGAAGATTGTTCTCAGTGAAGTACAAACTATGTTTGGGTTTTTAGAAGGCACTTTGGGTGTTAGCCCTACTCCTCTCTGTTGTAGTTTCTGCTCATTTGATTTTGACTTGGGGATTTATTGTAAATTGTTTTGAGTTTTATTTTTACATTGATGGTGATTTATGTAGTTTTACACTTAAAAAGTTATTTTACTTTATTTCTGCTCATCTTTGGTTTAATATAGCTCTTTACTTTTCTTTGAAAAACTGATCTTGTGAAAAAAGTTTTTTTCAATAAATTAAGCCAAAAGAAAAAAATGTAGTATTTTAACATGGGAGCCCATAAGCTGAATTTCAGGGGGGGGGCTTACCTGGTCTAATCGGCACTTCCAATACTGTATAATAGAAATATCAAAACAAAAATGTAGAAACAAAGCAGTGGCATTCAGCCAGGGGGGCTGAATGCCACTGCTTTGTTCAGGGGGGGCTTACCTGGTCTAATCGGCACTTCCAATACTGTATAATAGAAATCTCAAAACAAAAATGTAGAAACAAAGCAGTGGCATTCAGCCAGGGGGGCTGAAGCCCCCTCCCCCTTCCCACCCTACACCCCCTTATGGACGCTCATGTATTCCAATAGTTACAGTCAGGTTTGGATAACGAACTTTGTGCGTCCTTAGGGTATTATCTTGCTTTGGCCTTTTGAAATAGAGCATACTGGCTTAACTTTGAAACTAAATTCAAGTTTGGTTTTGCCTGAATTCAAATATTTGAATCATTTACCATTGTGCTACCTTTCACTTTGACTATATTATGGGCAGGCTAGCCACCCATTTTTAATTTTCTCCTAGATCTTTTCAGCCTCAGAATTTCATTAATTTCTCTTTTGAAGCACAAGCAAAAAAGTAAATTACAATTTTTTTTTGTATGACAAAATCAACCATAACTTAAAAGGAGCAATGCAAAATTTCAATTTGTCTGTTGTAGGAATCTTATTCTGTTCAATATTATTGGCTTTTCAGTGTATGCAGTTCCTTAATATTTTCATTGTATGCTGTCCCTTAATACCCCTTAATATTTTCATAATCCTGCTGCAGAGATTCCTTAGGTCCCAGTTGGAGATCCAAGAAACACTCCCTTTAGAAATACACATGTCAATACTTGTAATTTTAGCCTACTTAGTAAAGCTTAGGACGTATATTTTAGTTTTGCTGAATATATGTATCATAAAATATTAAGCAGTTGACTTGATGGCAGTATCTGTAAACTTTTGAATCTTGTGTCCATAAATGACTAACATTAGGTCTCCCTAAGTTTAAGTCTCCCTAATCCCCAAATTAACCTATAATAGCCTATATCTCTAAATCCTAGGATCCCCTAATGTCCCTTAATCCTAAAAATAATCCTTCATCCTAAATTTACGTCTCCCTAAATCCTAAAGTTATGGTCTCCTTAAATCTAATTCTCCCTAATCCCAATGTTGATTCCTAATTTATCCCTAAATACTAAAATCCTAACCTTTAATCCCAAAAATTAATGCCTAATCCTAAATTTAAATCTCCCTAAATCCTAAAATTAACTCTCCCTAAAGATTGTCATGAATATTTTCAGATGAAAAATTCTTTGAATCTGCCAACAAAATTTTGCTTCCTAATCAGGGTATGAATAATTTCATCTTTTCCATTGTTGCATGAAAGCGATTTTTATTTTGGTTCATTAACGTGGCTTACATTATAATTTTTTCCAAATTATATTGAGAATATTTGAACTATGAAAAAAGAAAAACAAGGGTAGAATGAAGGGGGAAGAGGTCACATGATTCAGGAAGGTATGCATAGAGGTCGTCTTATGAGGCTGTAAAAAGTTGCGATAATTTTCTTGCAATTGTGTTTATATTTCAATATAATTTACGTTTTCTTTTTTTTGCATAAGCATAAGCAGTTTGAAATGTGACTCATTATCATGGTTTTCAACATAGTCTTGCCAGGTTGGTTGTATTTTGGTTTTAATTAGGCCTACTTCTAACTAACCCATGAGTTGGCACCTCTGTATCAACATAGTCTTTTTGAACTTTCAACATAGTCTTGCCAGGTTGGTTGTATTTTGGTATTAATTAGGCCTACTTCTAACTAACCCATGAGTTGGCACCTCTGTATCCAATGAAGCCTGTAAGGACATCGTGCAAAATTTTTTTTTTTTTTCTTCATTTACAGTGACATACCTTAAAAGACCCATCAACTCTGCATTTAATAGAGAAATTTTGGTTTTTGCTCTTACCAAATCTGTTTTTTTTTGGCTCTTACCCAATTTGGGTTTTGGCTCTTGTCGTCAAGTAGAGAATTCTTAAATAAATCAAGTAAGAATTCAAGTGCGACATTTTGAATGTAGTAAATGAAACAAAATATTTGCCTGTATTGTATCGAGTTTGCCAAAAATGTGTTGAGAACCGAACTCTAAGAGAGAGAACTAACAACTCTAGAAATCTAGAACTAACAGAGTAACAAAATTTAGTGAGTGGAAGTTTACACAACCATATATATATATATATATATATATATATATATATATATATATATATATATATATATATATATATATATATATATATATATATATATATATATATATATATATATATATATATATATATATATATATATATATATATATATATATATATATATATATATATATATATAAAAAAAATATATATATTTACATATATCTATAAAACTAGGAACAATCAGGAATTCAATTTTCATTAAAAAGATCGCTATCTGCCATCTTCAGTAGTACTACTACTACTACTGCTATCGACTCACCATAGCACCAAGCCGCATG
Source organism: Artemia sp. Qi Xiang Cuo (assembly GCF_049724085.1). Taxonomy (NCBI): domain Eukaryota; kingdom Metazoa; phylum Arthropoda; class Branchiopoda; order Anostraca; family Artemiidae; genus Artemia; species Artemia sp. Qi Xiang Cuo. The sequence continues at coordinate 8,524,099 of NC_142803.1, forward strand.
ACGCCAAAACAGCTACGCATGCTCCTCCACCAACCCAATCTATTCAAAGCCTCCCTCTTTAGATCCCAGGAAGTTCTGATTTCCTCAAATCTTTGTTTATGATATCCTCCCTCTTCAACCACGGACGACCTGCTTTTCATTTAGCCCTAGACGGTTGGCCGAAAAGGACGATCTTTGGCAACCATCCTTCACTTGCAGAACGTGCCCTAGTCATATCAACCTTTCTCCCATTATAGGCGATAAAGGAGGATTGAACCACACTTGTCATGCAGTCTACTGTTTGAAATACAGTCAGTCAGCTGGGTACCCAGAACCTATCCATAGGCAATTTCTCTTGAAAACATCTAACAAACCTTCATCCGTTTTTTGGAATGCTCATGCTTCTGAGCCATATTTGACCACTGTCATCACTGTTGCTTCCAATCTTCTAATCTTTGTTTGGAGACTTATCTTCCTGTTCTTCCAAACTCTTTTTAACTGTGAAAAAAACACTGAGCCTTGGCTATTCTACTTCTAATATCTTCATTTCTCCCACCATCTTTACTAATAATACTACCAAGGTAATTTAATCTGTTTCCCTAATCAATCGTTTTGTTACCCAACGTCACCTTTTCATCATCACTTATTCCTAGCCTTAGCAACCTAGTCTTCTTAACATTAATTTTCAAAACTATTCTAACACCCTGAATTTGCAAACCTCTAGAAGTTCATTTATTTTACTCACACTTTCATCTAGGATGCTTAAATAATCAACATAATCTAAGCCCAGGAGAGTTTTTCCTCCCCATTTGATTCCATGTTCTCACATTACCTTTCCTGTGTTCCTTAAGGAAAAGTCCATCAAAATCATCCATGTAAAGGAGGATAGAACACAACCCTGATTAACTCCGATTTAATACGAAACCAGCTGCTAACCTCATTTCCTACCCTAACCACAGCAGTGTTATTCTTGTACATAGCCCTAATCACTTTAATGTATTTGTCTGGTATACCATACAGGGGTAAAACCTTCGCTAAAGTTCTTCTATCAATAGAACCGGACGCTTGCTCATAATCTATAAAGCTGAAAACTAAAGGGGTTTGATAATTCAGGTACTTACTAAGGTACTTATCCTCTACCTTTCTTAAGACCCCACTGTTCTTTTCTTTAAACTTTGTCTACAGCATCTTTTAGTCTAAAAAGTATCATACTACTAAGTAACTTGCTACCTACAGAGACCAGGCTAATGCTTCAATAATTACCACACTTAATCTTGTCACCTTTCTTATACAATGATTTAATTAGGATTTTCCTATCGCTAGGTACTTCCCCTTTTTCAAAGATCATGTTCCTAATCTTCAGTAACTTATTTCTAACCTCCAAGCCACCATATTTAAGAAACTCATTTACCACACTATGAGTACCAGGGGTCTTATTATTTTTAATCGTTTTAGTACTGTCGCTAATTCTTCCTCACAAAAAAAAAATCTTCTTTCACATTCATTTTATCACAAACTTTTTGATTTTTATCAATATCTTTTCCTGCAGCCCTATCCTGATTTAGCACATTCTCAAAATATTCTGTCCATTTCTCTTTAACTCTTTCTCTTTCCTTATCGCTAATTATGACCCCATTCCTATCTTTAACTGGGACAAGTCCGGATTGACTACTCCCTCCGAATTTATTAACATGCCAGTACAATATGTCACTATTATGACGTCTAGCTGCATCTTCCAGATCCTCAACAATTTTATCCGTGGCTTCCACTTCACACTTCCTTCGTTTATATTTTAATGATTTCTCCACTTTCATTGCATTCCTCTTGTTTTTGTATGATCTATCACTCAAATAGTTTTTGTACACGGCTTTTCTCCTCTCTATTAAACATAAAGCTTTTTCACTGAAACTCCTAGCTGTGTTCCTAACTTTCTTCCCTAAGACACCATCAACAACTTCACAAATTATTTTCCTAAAGTTGTTCCATTCATGTTTCCAACAAAATTGCAGCAGTCTGAAGCCATTACTATTTTTTTTTTCTGCACAAAATTTACTTAGGATAGGATACCATTTAGCCCTATTCCTACCGACCTGGGCGTTAAAATATCCCAATAAAAACACCATATTTCTACCTGAGACACCGTCTATTTGCTCCTGCAACTGTAATTACAACTCATCTGAGTCTCTACAGTCTATGTCAGTCGGTTCTACAGGGGCATATACTACTATAACTGATACCCTGCACTTTTTAGTCATAAAGTGAGCGATTGGTATTCTATTATTAATACCTTCCCATCCTAAACAAGACTTAGCAGGTTCCTTATTCATCATGAGCCCTACTCCCTGTCTATGAACTCCATCCTTCCTGCCTGAGTAAATAAATTCTATATCACCTAATTTCATGCTTCCTACCCCTGGGATATGAGTTTCTGAAACTCCTAATAAGTCCAGTTCGAATCGTCTGAATTCCGTCGGTCAAAATTTTGACGCAATAGCTATTTTTTAACGTCGTAACATTCCACGTTCCAATTTTCACATTCTTTAAATCATTGAAATTATTTTGGCCTCAAGAAAAGCAGTGGTCCCGGATACCAGCGCAGGATGGGGATCGACACATCTTCTCAAGTCTACGCCAAAGCGATTAAGCCGGCTTTGAACCAGACAGTAAGAAGTCCCTGGGACCTCAATTATGAATGGAGGCTTTTTGCAATCCTGGGTACATCTTGGTCACAATATGGTTTTCAGGACTTGGCGATGCTCTTCTATCAACAAGAGTCGAAATCCTGCACATACAGTCTCAAGCCTATTACCCTCGATTCATTATATATTCATGCCTATAAACATTATGCTACTACGGGGAGGCAACCCATAGTGGATAAATTAGCTAGGAAGGGGTTTTTCAGCCCGACAACGCCCGTCAAAACAGACCAAGCTCGGAAAAGTTATCCATTAATTAGAATTCCGTGCGAATGCTGTGTCGTTTACTAGGTTATAATTTCCTCGAGGGGCGCCACTCCTCAAGTGGGAATAGAGCTGACCGCAAGGTCTCCAGTCTTGCAAGTACCCCGAAAGGATCGAGGTAGCCCTTTGCAGAGGCCGTTGTCCATAGATCTGGATCTTACGCCCTGTCGCAGTTGTCCTCCTACAGAGGATCCTCCCGCGATGGTGTTTTGTGTCACCATGCAATTTAACCCATTACTGGGGAAGAATGACAAAATTACACAAAAACAGATGGTGTTTTTTTAATTTACTAAAACAACTTACCATTACTTTTAAATTACCAAATTACTTTTTACTCATTACTTTACCAATTACTTTTACTATTACTTTACCAAATTACATTACATTACTTTTAAATTATCAAAACAAATTACCAATACACAAAAACAAATGGTAATTTTTTCAAACAGGCTAAAAACAAATGGTGCTAATCAGGTTAAGAAGATAATTCTTACACACAAATAAACCTGTCAAATTTAACTAATTAGTTCTGCTGATTTACTTTCATGATTCAACATGGTAAACCTGACACGTGAGTCAGCAATCCCCTAAAGACTTCATAATTTTGAAACAACTAAAAGAAAGATCTTATAAAATTACAGTTTTCAGGTATAGATAAACCGAATTTGGATAGGCCTCAACGCAACCTTATACTTATAAATGAAGACAAAAAATATTTTGAATTTGATGTCCTTGGAATTCCATAAAGAACGACTCACTACTTCTCATTTCTGTTTCAGATGGTTACTGACGTCCAGCTTGCAATCTTTTCCAACATTTTAGGTGTTAGCCTATTCCTATTGGTTATTTTGTATCACTACATTTCTGTCAACAGTTCGAAGTAGGCCATAAGTTATGGTTCTTTGGAAATTTTGGGTAGGTTTTGAGGAAATTTTGACTTGTTTTTGGATTATTTTTTTTTGTTCCAGTTCAGATTTTTGAAATATACAACTGTTTTGAGTAGATCAGCTCTTGGTATCTAATAAACTGTATTAGAGAACATCAATGAATTTTTCAGAAAATGCAGTAAAAGTTGAATAATTAATTTCTGGTTAGTGTTACTAATACCTAACTCTTAATAAGTTTATTGGGAGTGATGATTTATTCAGAGAGGTTCAAACTTTTTGCCTGCCCCAATCTAAAAAAAGAAAAACTCAGTGATATTTTGTGAATAAAAAGTTTGTTGATTTTTTTATATTTTAGCATATATTCAGTCACCTTTAGTGGCTGAATTAAATGGCAAAAATATTATTCAGCCACTTACCCCCTAACTCTGGTCTACCACAGAATTATCAATAACCCCATAAGATTCAAAATCTCGCAAATCCTTTTTTTTCTTCAAGCTTGCTAGATTCACTGTTGATTTACTGTTGAATTGCGTTTTTTTTGTAGGTGATATTACAAATTTGATGATTTTGTCTAATATTTCTTCCATAATGGTGCATTTCCGCTAATTTAAAAAAGGGGGATTCTGACTTCAAGTAGCTTGTCATAATTCTTTTTTCAATTGTGTGGCTAGTATGTCAACCAAATCTGGGTTATGGTGAAGAGTATGGATGACTTTGATGGCCATCTGGCGTTGGCGTTTCTTGTTTTTTTCCAGTTTAATAATAAGAAGAAAAAAACAGTGTAATTGGCAAAGTTAATACCCTAACAAGTTTATGATATCTCGGTTTTGGAAAAAAAAACAACACAAAAATGGAGCTTGAAAGATGCAGAGAAACGCCAACGCTAGGTGGCGTAGACGAATTTTTACATACTAGCGCCAGTTTACTCTTTGGGTCAGGAATGATTCTGAGACAAAATAGATCTGTTTTTGCGGTGTCAGTTTTGTCTTTTACTTACAAGCTAATAAACAGTATCTTGAGACCTATGAATAACCGTTGTTATAAACAGCTGTCTGTGGAATAACAGCTGTCTGTCTTAGCAACAGACAGTTTCAAAGAGAGATAAAAAGAATGAGATTGTTGCTAATCATTTTAACTTTTACTTCTATGACCCAAACCGTAAAAGTAGGCCTAGTCTTATATCGTAAGCAGGGACGGTATTTAAGAGGAAGCTAGAAGGATACTTCATCCGTGGGCTTAAAATTTTCGGAAATTATGTACAAAATATGGAAGTTTTCAATAAATATTTCATTGGAAAATGTACCCAGTGTATTATTAATAAGCTTGAAAAGATGGGAAAAGGATCTACAAACAGTGATTTGTTGCAAAATGTTTCATAGTGCATGTAACGGGTTTCTTGGCTTTTCTTTTGCAAATTTATCTGTAAATAAAGCGGTACTCCTAAAAAAATGTCAGTGAAAGTAAGAAAAAAGAAATTAATTGAATTTCTTAGTTAATATCACATTTCTTGTAAAATAGTGTCTAGTGTTCTTGCATATAGCTACACTTCTATTTTTATTGAGAAATTGGGACTCAAATTTGGTTCAGTTTATAATTTATGTCACAATCGTAGATTTATTAGGTGGATAGATACTTGAAATTGAACAGTTACCAACTGTAAAGTCTTCTGCATTTAAAGTCTATTTTTGTTTACTGATGGTTTTGATAGAATCACAGATTTAAATACCAGATCTAAGTCTGTGAATAGATACCAGATAATATCTAAAAAAAATATTGCATTGCGCAAGAAGGCAAAATTGGTATCTATTCAGACTAAATACTGAATAGATACCAGATAATATCTAAAAAAAAAAAATATTGCTTTACGCAAGAAGGCAAACAAGTGCCGTGTAAGCATTTAGTAAGAATATTGGATTATCCCGGGAGACGTAAATAAATACAGAAGGCTAAACTGCTTTTCCATTTACAAAAAATTAAGAGAGAAAAAGGGGTTTAATTTAGTGCTGTGGAGTAAAACAAAAGATAAAAAGAAACAACAACAA